>NW_017673517.1:0-74398 GCF_001879085.1 Nicotiana attenuata | reverse complement strand
GGGAAGGGTTGCACAGTTAGCCACTAATAAGACATGTATTTACTTTTAAGCCACTGTTTAAATGTCTTTAGTCTTTAGCCACTGCCTTAATAAACTTTTACCCGCCCGGATGAAAATACCCTTCTGCTCATAAAGTTCAACCAAGTGTCCTTAACTTATTAGCTTGTTACTGTTAGTTCAGAACTAGTTATATAATATAAATCTATTGAGCATATTGTTATCGTAATATTAATTTCCTTTCATGGACAAAAAGTGCTTAATTAGCTAGCGTTTGGCCATAGATCCCAAATTTGTTTTGAAAAATCTGATTTGGGTGAAGTCTAATTTGAAGATGAAAATGTGTTTGGACATACATTTTCAAAACATATTTTCCAATTTTATTTTGGAAAAACATGTATAAAATTCCCAAGTTTTGGAATTTTGGCCCAAAATCAGCAATTGGGGTGATTATGGGATTTGGGATTTTGCCAAAATGTGGGCAAAATTTATGGCCAAACATGAGTTTTGAAAATAAATCCCAAATTTATTTTGGCAAAACTCATGACCAAACGGGTCCTTTATATTATTAGTTTTGTGATTGATCAACATGTGGCTCCATTACTACAAAACTGCTAGATTTTTGATCTTCTTTTTATCTATACTCCCTCCAAATAATTTTTTTTTTATTGTATAAAAGTTTGGACACACACATTCAGAAAATCATTTAATTTCAGTAATTATAATGGGCGTTTGATTAATTATTGTATCTCTTGATTAATGACTATATGCCTCGAGGTGAAATTGGAAAAAAGAGATATATATATACTGCGTTGTATATTTTTCTGAAGTGGTCAAATATTTTTTACCATATGTTTATAGCTAAATTGAAAGATAAAATAACCCGACGAGTATATAATGTAGTATTCTATAACGTAACTGCATATAGAATTGTCAATTTATTGGAATCTTTATCAAAGAAATGCAGGATCCTGTCTACAAATCCTGTCAAAATTAGCATTATTAGTCGCCAGTGGAGGTTAAACATATCGTTCTCGCTTCTCAACTTGATCAATAGCAGCTTTAACGAGTTCAGTATTTCCTGGAATGAAGAGCCGTGAAATACCCAGCTTTGAAATTTCTAATTCCCACTAAACTTGGCCTATTGTTAATAATAGAATAGGAAATCTGCGTGTAATGAGAGTTAAATACTCAAGCACGCCTATGATAAATTAGATACCAAGCTATATATGGTGTAAAAAACTTCGGCGGAAATTTTGTTCATAGTTCAACAACACTGTACAAGATTCAAAATTATATGATTAATAGTTTAATACTTTGCTATAAGAAATCTAAAACTTGGTATTTGGCAACATAGAAGGAAATAATTCACTAGGACAGGCTAATGAAATTGTATTTCCTGTAGCACCTTGTTTTGTTAAGTAATCGGCTAGTGAAAGTTGCCCTCACGATTATAGTTTGCCATATTTGGTGAATGGCTAACCAATTTGGCATTGCATATTTAGAGGTAAAGAGTCTGACTCTACAAGTATATACGGAAACCATATTGTTGTCAAATTTTCAGTCCTAATATACAGCTAATGTTTCAACCACCATTAGAGAAACATAGCCTACGAAGATTGACGAAGCCCTGTTAAGCTTTTGTTAGCACAAAACTATAAAACCAGTCTTTCCTTTCGAATAATAACATGTTATCAATGTTGTTCAAAATTTATTTGAATTTAAAGATTAAAATATACTACAGTCGAATTTGTATTCCAGATCCTATTTTTAATTGATAACAGCTTATTGTGATCTGAAATGACATTGAAAATAGAAATTTTTTAGATTCTCATTAGAGATTTTTAAAAAGGTAAAGGAACTTACAGTGTGAGAAAATAAGTCTATATAATATTGCATTGAGACAGAGCTTACATGAAGAGATATGGCAGTAAAATCTTAATTTGCTCGGAATTAAGATGTAATAGGTGTTGTTGGAGTGTATATTATCCGGCCCCTATATAGTCCTACAGCATTTACTCAATCTTTTAAGCATTGAGGAACATTAATATTGGGATATATACAGGGTTACCGATAGAAATCAAAATAATTATCCTGATTCTACCCATATAAATAATTACGCGACCGACCCATATAATGTTTCGGTATATATGTATACTATTATAGTATACCGTTGCGTTATAACTATATACTCTATTATAATATACTCTTAAAGTATATTGTGATAAAATGGCGGTATATTATTGGGCAACAGTGTTTTAATTTAATTTATTGCTGAAAAGTTGCATATTATTATAGTATGTCGTTTCGGTATATATGTATACTATTATGGTATATTATTGTAATATAATTGTATACTCTTACAATATAATGTGATACCGTAGCGGTATACTATTGGGTAAATATGTTTTTATTCAAATTTCAGCTGAAATAATGCATATTATTACAATATATCATTTTTTTTGGCTCTTTTTTTTTTAAAGAAATTTATATTTCGTTTTTTTCTTTGTCATTAGATTGTGCATCATATAATAAGTCCTAGTAACAATAATTCTCAGAGTTAGTTAATCGCAGTATGTGGTTACGAGCGGATGTAGCGTTTCGGATACGAGTTCAACTAACCCATAACTTCCGACACAAAGTATAGATTTATATATAAAAACCTATTAAAATCTCAACACCCATAATTTTAACAGTATAATAAGTTCAATGCTAAAACCTTAAAAGATGAACCCATTAAATTTAAATCTTGGAACCACCTCCGTATGTGATTGAAGAGTTAACTTATATATGGAGTTCATTAATGAGACGTTTTGGATCGGGGTATCTTGATCTATGAATGAAGGAAAAAAAAAAAATACAACGAGGCTCTTGAAGCCTTCAAACAAAAGCACATACGTTGAAAAGATGAATAACGTGCAATGTAAGAAAAATAGGAGAAGAAACACACAAAAAGACATAAAGTAATTAATGGGACAAAGGGAGAAAGTAATCGATGGGAGAAAAGGAATGGCAGGGAAAAGTTAGGATAAATAGGAAAAAATAGGAGAGAGAAAATACAAAAAGACAAAGAGTAATTAACGGGAAAAGGGGAATGCCAGTACAAAGCCAAGGTAAATATCTTGGACCGCATGGGTGTATTATGTAAGAAGAATTAACCCAAATAGCCGCCACCCAACCACTTAAACTAAAAATAGCCGATTGAGTTATAATATATCTATAATTATGTATTATATGTATATAATTATGTATAATTAATGTATAATCCATATATATAAATATCGCCGGCTATTTCCGTAAAGATCTCATTATGTAAAAAGTTTTGAGTGGGTAATTAGTTTGGCCCAAATGGGCATTTTGTGTAGATTTCCCAATTAATATTTGACAGTGACCACTAATAAAGTAGCATGCTTAGCAAACATATATAAAGACATAAATCTAATTAACTCATGTCTTGATTCAATTACTTCATTTGGATCACTAATCCATATTAATTTGCTCCAATTTTCATGGTTTCTTCTCTGGCAGGTCTACATGATCAATGCGAGTTTCCAACACAGTCTGTCTCCTCTTCGACTCTTCATAACTTAGAATGTAACGGCTGGCGTAAAAATGGAAGTATATGAAGTTTAGTACTCCCAAACCAGCAATAAGAATGTAAAATCGTTCTAGCTTGTTTTGGTTAAGGTCATGACCTCCCAACCATGGATTTCCGCCGTGTAGCCCGCTTAACATCTCAACTATATTGACAATGAGTGTGTTGAGGTAACTGGCAATGCTTAAGCTCAAGAAAAATATTGCTCCAGCTACACTTCTCATTGTCTCTGGTACTTGGTTATTCAAGAATTCCATGACTGAGACCGCGGCAAATGCTTCTGTCAACCCTGATAGAATGAATTGAGGCAAAAAGAATGCGATTCCAAGTGGAGAGATGAATGTGCCTTCTTTCAGGGCTAAGTCTCGGCGCCTTGTTTCAACAAATGCAGCTACTGCTAAGCAAAGAATTGACATGAAAATGCCTATTTTGACTCTTATTTGGAGGGACAACCTGGCTTCCTTCTTAGAGATTTTCGATGCATTGGGAACGTATACACACTCGTATATGAAGATCCATATAGCCAGGGCAATCATGGATGCTAATCCCATCCACCCGGGAGGAATATTGAAATTCCCAACTCTAGTGTTGGATTGAATTACTTGAAGAACCCCGAATGTATTCATCTGTTCCATAGTGATGAAACAAGTGATTCCAGCTACCCAAACAGGTAATATTCCAACAACACATTTCAGCCTTTCCACCTGTTCAACATTGCAAAGTCTCCAGCTATCTTTAGCAACTCCTTCAGCATTCAATTCAGTGCTCGAATCCACAATCACAGCGGCCTTATCTAAGCATTTGAATCTGTCTGTATGCCTAAGTACTGATATCTGGTTTTCTGCAGTTTCCTTAGGGACAGGCTCATAAAGGGAATTCCCTGATGGTACAATGCGAACATGTCTCTTTCTGTATGCTGCATTTATAACCTTTGCCATGTCGATAAAAACACATCCTTGAGGCTTCAAACGAATGTAAGTGTTGCGACCAATCAAGAAAATCATAATGGAAAGAGCTAAACAGCAAGTTGGGATTAGGAAGCCAATAAACCAGCTGATATTGGTTTGGATGTAGATAACAACTGTGAGGGCAATGATAAGGGCAATGGTGAATGAGAAGTACCACCAATTGAAGAAACTTTTGAGTTGAGACCTTCCCTTCTCTGTATTAGTATCGAATTGATCAGCCCCAAAGGCAATGTTACAAGCTCGGATACCTCCTGAACCTACAGCCATAAATCCAAGACCTGCAAAAAGGAATGCAAGCTGCCACTTTTGTGGATCTGAACAAGTTGCAAGGCCCTGACAATTAGGTGGCCTGAGTTTATCTACTCCAGCAGTTAATGTCACCATCCCCATCCCCTGCCAAAAGAACAAGAATTGGGGGCTTTCAACCGGTTGTTAACTAATATCATAGGCGGATTCAGGATTTAAATTTAATGAGTTTAACTTTGCATATAGGTTCAAATCTAATAGTTGTTAAGATTTTAATTGTACAGTTCTAGATTCAGATGAATCTGTCGCCAAAAGCCTACGTCCGCTAGGACCACATACCTTGCTACTAGACTCACATACATATCGAGATTTTAGCCCCATATATATATATATTAATTTAAAACTAAAATTTGCGCAAAAGGAAAGTAGAAAAGAAAAAAATTTACTTATAAGGTGTTGAATACTCTTAATGGTATAAGAATTTTGGTTGGGAAACTGTGCGCGATTGGTTCAAAGCAGACCATATGTTTATATAGCAATTTAAAACCAAAATTTGCGCAAAAATAAAAGAAATTTGTTTAAGAGTATGTGAGGAAGAAATGTACCAGGAAAGAAGCAAGGGAACCAAAGAGGAGAGTGAGGAATCTGCCAAGGTGAGCATCAGCCAAGAAAGCACCAGCTAAAGGTGTAATGTTGGAACAGCCAGACCATATACTCACCACGTTCACCAAAAATACTCCCCCCATATTGTATTTGATCCGCAAATATGTGGTCATGTTGGATATCAAACTCACCGACGCCAGTTTCTCAAACGATTCATTCCCTTCAGAAACAATCACACACACAAAGAGATCATCAACATGGTCTTTACATAGTATTTATTTTTTTGTTTACGTACGTACACTATTGATCTGTGTTGATGAATTGGATGTTTTTTGTCTTTACCAAGAATGAATGCGATGGCTGTCCATCCTCCCTTTTTTCTTGTGGAACGAGGAACGGCAATATTTGATTCTTCAGGGGGAGAATATTGGCTTGCATTGATGATCTCTTCAGCCATTTCTCCTCTCTAGCTAGTACTGTTAATCTCTATTCGCAAATGGCAAATAGTCAATATCTTGCTTCTAATTCCATGATGTGGTGAATAACTGAAATTGTGTTTGTAGATACAAAGAAGAAAAGGTAACCGATGCTCTCAACATTCAATGAGAAGAAAGAGAGAGAGAGAGAGAGAGAGGAGGAGAACTAAGTAGACTAAGTGTACTACTATACCACTATCCACGTCGACCGTTAAGTTTTGGTAANCGAATTTTGTGGGAAAATGCACGTTTATTTTCTTTCTTCATTTTTTCTTTTTTCTTTTCCCATTTATAAAAGTTTAATAAAAACACCAAAATCCTAAGAATGTGCTGCCATTTGATTTCAACTCAACCTAGCTATCAGCATAGCAGGTTCCAATTTCTAACAAAAAAAAGGTTATGACAAGTTAACGTAGCAGAGAATAGGTATATTCAATCCTCTTGAGCTTTGTATATGTCGACTTCAAGTAGTTTAGAATTGATATATATGTAGTTAGTTAATTGATTGTCATGTGCTTTTCATTTTTTACTTATCTAGCGTGTAGTTCAATTGTAGCAATTCAAGCTTGCGTCTTACCAAAAAAAAAATATTAAAGAACAATAGAGCCAAGGCATGTAATACGCGCATGAATGAGGAAACAACAACTAATGATCATAAAGTTTTATAGCTCATTTCTCTCGGGAATAAATTAAAGAAAAATGGAACCATGGCATGTCCTTATTGCACGTAAATTTGTTTGTAGATAAACAAGACAGGAATGATGTTTTAAGTGAATGTGAAAATGCAAACCATGGATATAATCCTCAAAATCTATAGTAACATTGATATTGTCTTCATTTGCTGTCAACTCTAAAGTAAATATCTTAATTATTCGACAAAAAGCCTGGATCCATTTTATGTATCTTAATAGTTGTAACGACCCGACCAGTCGTTTTGAGCATTTGCACTTCGCTCGCCAGTTCTCAGGCATGACTAGCCCCGTATTATGTATTGTAACTTATGTAAACCGTCGAATGGATATGGAAGAATGGTTCTCAGCTTGAAGCTTTAAATTTGAAAGGTTTGACCCAGTCTTGACTTTTTAGTATTCGATATCGGATTCGGATTTTTATGTTTTGGTAAGCTCCGTTGGGTGATTTTGGTCTTGGGAGCACGTCCAGAATGTGAATTGGAGGTCCGTGGTAGATATAGACTTGAATTGGCGAAATTAAAAATTTGGCGTTTTCTGATTGGTAGTGAAAATTTTGATATCAGGGTCGGAATGGAATTTCGGAAATTGGGGTAGGTCCGTTGTGTCATTTGTGACGTGTGTGCAAAATTTCAGGTCATTCGGATGAGGTTTGATAGGTTTTTGGATCGATTGCGGGATTCGAAAGTTTGGAAATCCTTAGGCTTGAATCCGAGGGTGATTTGGTGTTTTGATGTTGTTTTGAGTGTTCCGAGGGTTGGTATGAGTTTGAATGATGATATGTGACTTGTTGGTATGTTTGGTTGAGGTCCCGAGGGTCTCGTGATGGTTTTGAGTGGTTGACGAGAAGTTTGAAACTTGAGTTGTGCAGCAGATTTTGCTGTTCCTGTCATTTCCGCACATGCGGATTGGGAACCGCAGGTGCGAGGCCGCAGAAGCGATGAGGAGATCGCAGACGCGAGTTTGGCCTTCAGGAGAAGAACCGCAGATGCGATTATTTGGACGGATCTGCGGGACCGCAGGTGCGGTGCCTGGGCGCAGATGCGGTCCTTGTGACTTAAGTTAAAATTGCAGGTACGGTCATTTTGACCGCAGAAGCGGCCCGCAGGTGCGTGATAGGGTTCGCAGGTGCGAGAGTGCTGGGCAGAATGTATAAAAATGCCCCTTCGCGATTTTCAGTCATTTCTTCATCATTTTTGTGCGATTTTGGAGCTCCAAGCTGTGATTTCAAGAGGGAATCAAGTGTTGACGGAGAGGTAAGCTACTTGGGCTTTGTATCTTGTATTTATGGTGATTATTTCATTGTTTAATCATGAAAATTAGTGGAAAAATTAGAGTAAGAGTTTGAGAAATTAGTGCTTGAAATTCGAGAGTTAAATTGAGGATTTGAGGGGCCAATTGAGGTTCGATTTTGATGATCTTGGTATATATAGACTCGTGGAAGGATAAGGATTCTAGTGTTATAATTTTTATTGAATTCCGAGACGTGGGCCCGGGGGTCGGGTTTGGCCAATTCCGGGATTTTAGAGTAAAGTTGGTTATTTTCGCGTGGGCTTTATTCCTTTAGCCTATTTTGATGTTATGATTCTGATTTTGGATAGATTCGGGTGAGTTGAGGCCGATTCGAGAGGCTAAGGCATCGCGGGCTAGAGTTTGGACCGGATTGAGGTAAGTAATGATTGTAAATGTTGTCCCGAGGGTATGAAATCCCGGATTCACATCGTTGTGCTACTTTGAGGTGACACACACGCTAGATGACAAGCGTGGGGTCGTGCAATATTGGGGATTGTGACTTGGTCCGTCCCGTGCGACTGTTAAGTCGCATATTTGATTGAAAATTGTTTGATATCATTGTGTTTTGGAAAAAATTTCTATGTTTTGGGCTGAATGCCATATTTGGGCTTTGTGCCAACTGTTTGGACCCTTAGGGGCTCTTTACTACTGTTTTCCTCACTATTTTGGTTTAATATTTACACTCAGTCATGCTACGTTTTACTGATTTCATAACTCAGCCTTATTTACTCAGTTTTGATGCTATAAATGATATTTTTGGGCTGAGCACCCTGTGTTACTGATAGCCCGAGTGGCTTGTGAGGCTGATGACTGAGAGGGACCGAGGGTCTGATTGTGAGGTTGATGACTGAGAGAGGCCAAGGGCCCGATGGTGATATTATACATATTTATGGATCGGGCTGCACGCCACAGCGATATTATATATATTTATGGATCGGGTTGCACGCTGTAGTGATATATAGATATACGGATCGGGGTGCACGTCGCAGCAATATTGAATCGGGGTGCACGCTGCAGCGATATAGCGCTTGGGTTGTAGGAGCCCCTCCGGAGTTCGCACACCCCCAGTGAGCGCAGTCGACTATATATATGGATCGGACTGCACGCCTCAGCGATATATGGATCGGGCTGCATGCCGCAACGGTTATTATATGGTACCTATTGAGCGTGAGTGCTGAGTGTGAGCGCTGACTGATGAGAGGTGAGTCATGAGTGACTGAGAGGCTTGCCCGAGGTGCTATATATACATGTATATGAGTGATGCTTTGCCTGAGGGGCTTGTTTTATGAAATTACTGTTTTCACTCATCTTTATACTGAGCCTCCATTGAGAATGTTAAACAAATGTTTTGGACAACTTCCATTGAAACTGGATTTTTTACGAGATATTTGGAATTAAATTACTAATTTGGTTTTTTGTTATTTCCACCGAGATCTTCATGTTATGTGATGTATATGAATGACCGAGGGGTTAGCCAGAAGGGGTTGTTTATGATTTATTTTTGCCCAAGGGGCCGATTACGATTTTTATCACTTTCACTATAAACTACATTGAACCTCTATTGAAACTGTTAGAGAGTTATTTTTTCAGAGGATTTTACTGAAATTGGAGTTTAACGAGATGATTTGATTAGTATCCTGTTTTGGAAACATACTGTACCCGTTGTGGTGCTATGACGTGGATTATTTGATTTCTTACTGCTCAGTCTTTATTTACTTTTATTACTTACTGAGTTGGCGTACTCACATTACTCCATGCACCTTGTGTGCAGATTCAGGCATTTCTGAGCTTTCAGCAGCTTTTGTGTATTTTCCGGAGTTAGCAAGGTAGCCGCACGGCGTTTGCAGCCCTGCCCTTCTCCTTCCTATCCTAATTCTTTATATTTCAGACTTAATTTGTATTAAGCAAACAGTGTTGAGTTGTACTTAGTGGCTCATGACTAGTGATACCAGATTCGGGCTGTGTTGATTGTATTTTCGTATTTGTTTCCGCGTATTTCTCTTGATATTTAAAAATGAAAGAATTGAGACTTAAATCTGTTTAGAAAAAGAGTAAATTTTACAAAAGATCTTCCTTGTGGTTCGTGTTGTTTCGGCTGGCCTAGTACTGTGATAGGCGTCATCACGATGGGGGTATTTGGGGTCGTGACAGTTGGTATCAGAGCCTAGGTTACATAGGTCTCACGAGTCATGAGCAAGTTTAGTAAAGTCTCACGGATCGGAACAGAGACGTCTGTATTTATCCTCGAGAGGCTGCAGAACCTTTAGGAAATCCCACATTCTTGAATTCTTGTCGTGCGTTATTTATTCAGCCTGAAATATAACCCTTTGAATTCCTTCCACGCGTTCGTATGCGCATATGAGCGCTCGTTATCAGTTGTGCATCGACGACTTGTGATTTCCCTAATTGAGGGGCGAGATGTGGTTTCTGTGTGTTGATGTTAGGACAGTCTAAAGGACTCGAGGCCAGATTTTTGCCTGTAGCTTGAGCGCTAAGGCGTTGATTGTGTGAGCACGTGCTTCTGGATTTATATATTCGGTAGCGTCCCTATTAGTGGAAGTGATGGTTGGATGGTTATGTGACGAGTATGATGTGACTAAGAGATCTATTCATATGATTTAGATGTGACAAAAATGGTCTACTCGAGGGTAGGAAGAACGATTTGGTGCTTGATTTCCATCTTGATTTGATGTGCAGCCCCGAGTTATGGGTGTGTTGAAGGATCTTTTCATGTTGTCTAGTTGAGGAATAAAGTAAATTTCATGTCGCGATATGAGGTCATACTCAGGAAGGTTAAGTGATCGGGTAAAAGTTATGATTATGGATGAATATAGAGAGATACTAGTTTGAGGCTAAGCAAGTGGGTTATCTCCTGCGGAGTGCTCTGAGGTTTGTGTGACCCCTATGTTGTTGGTTGGAAGTCCTCTTTACTAGTGAAATATATGTGTGTTGTTGCAATTTGAGTTTGGATCGCTTATGAGAGTAGGCACGACTGTTGCGAGGGTGAATGCGAGAATTACAGAAGATTTGAAATACTAGATGGTCTGTGTTGCATAAGCTTATGAGGGATTGAGTTTAATCTCACTATGGTATTATGGCAGTAATAGAGTATATGTATTATGAGTTATTGTATGTTTTGATCTATGGCTTTGAGCTAAGTGGGGGAGTCTGCTATTGATCAGTTGATTGCACGGTTATATGCTATGTTGGTTCTGATTTGAGGCATACTGGTAAATCAGTTATGGGTTATAGAGATCGAGGGTGACTCGAATAAAGGAAATTTTTGATAGGGGTTGTGTTATGCCTTATGGGCGTATAAGAATTTATAGACTAACTTGAGTTGTTATTGGTGAAGGATGTAATGTGCATGGAGCAGGAATTTATTTGGTTGGATTAGGGTGGGGTTACTTTCTGCGATGTCGGAGTGCTAGTGGAGCTCAGGTCGTCCGGCCCGTTTGTTCAGTCTAACTGAGGCTTGAGTAGAGTTGATGACTCTCAAGAATGATCCTAATGGGTTCAAGATTTTGCATGTAATAATTGGAGATTTTTAGGTTGTGTATTTGGCTAGAAACTGAGGTTTACATTGGAGGATGACAAGACTGGTAGCATTTCTGCATCATTATGGATTCTACGTACCAATATCAAGAAGGCGACGGTAATGGCTTTATATTCGCAGAGGATCTCTTCAGAGCGGGTATCTCGGCTGTGGCACTTTTGGGGGTTCTTCAGAAGAATACAACGGTTTATGAGCCTTAGAACAGTGTGGTCTTATGCTAAAGTTCGCATGGTAAGTTTTAGTTAAGGATAATGATGTACTAGCAAAGAAATGTATCAATTTGGGGGTAATTCAGAAGGAACTCAGAGAATTAGGACATCTTGGTAGTAGGTCAGATCGGCATGGTAAGGGATATGATTAGTTCTTTGGGTGCTTATGAGGTAATGAGTTTCCACAGGTGTCTCGTGGCAATGCTCTTAGGTTTTGATGGCCTGCGTAGCTTGGTTGAGTTAGATGAATTAAGCCCTGACGATTTGGCTTTGTGCAAATAGGATACGGAGAGTTCTTGATGAGTTCTACCACGGTTAGAGATGTATAATTTCTACTGGCGTCAGGAGCAGGGGATGTATAGTGATTTTCTCCTAGATAGGATCAAACGCAAAAGTTCTTGGCTAATTGAGTACGTAGTTGCTTGTAGCTCAGGGTGAATTGTGAAGTTGTCATATTTATCATAGGATGGTATGGTATGTGTGTTATGTTGTGTGGGGTTGAGATTTGCATGTGTAATGGTCACGATTCAGTTTGGAAATGAAGGTCATAAATTCTTAGGCGGCATAGACAGTTTCAGATGACTAGATGAATGAGATCACTGATTGGTGTGGCTAGACGATGGTATACATTTCAGAAAGAGCAATGTGTTTGGGTTATGGATACTTCATTGATATTGCGGCACTATCTTGTCTGATCGACTGCTGATATTCAAGTTTGCTTGGTGGCACAGAGAAATTATAGGAGTATCCCTCGTGGAATGATCGAGTACTAGAGATGTGTTAGATATTCGAGTGGTAAAGTTGGGATCGGATATGGTGATTCGTGTGCTTTATGGATTTAGAGGCTGGGAGTTCTCATAAACAAGTTATTTCGTGGTTGTGGACTATGAAGATGCGGGAAAGCTAGTCAGATGATAGTATGTGCTATGATTTAGTCCTTGTGAACTTTCAAAGAGTTATTTATATATTATGGGTGACCAGAGTCGATTGGGGTTCATTGGTAGACCTAATATGGATGTGTATTTCGCACCGGGTCGGATTTGTTGACTTCGAATGGCTATTGTTGAGGGATGTTCCATTCGATTGTTGTTGAGCTTATTGGATGGTTATATGAGCATATGGTGCGGTTCAATTTTGGTATCGCACGATCGATTGCGCATAGGATATGTTCTTTTGGGCTGGCATGGCGTTGCGTCATTTACTTCTCCGTGGTTGTGGTGAGTTACTCTTGGTACTAGACATCAAATTGCGCTTGGTTGATGATTTTGAGCATGGTGACTTGAGGTGTTTCATGTGGGCTAGCGTTTGGACAGGGCTTAGTCTCATGCAAAGAGAAGGTAATGCATAGCCTTATGCAAATATGGAGGCAGGGCTTAGCCTCATGCTAGATTTAAGACAGGGCTTAGTCTCATGCAAAGAGAAGGCAATGCTTAGCCTTATGCAAATATGGAGGCAGGGCTTAGCCTCATGCAAGATTTGAGACAGGGCTTAGTCTCATGCAAAGAGAAGGCAACGCTTAGCCTTATGCAAATATGGAGGCAGGGCTTAGCCTCAAGCAAGATTTGAGACAGGGCTTAGTCTCATGCAAAGAGAAGGCAATGCTTAGCCTTGTGCGATATGGAGGAAGGGATTAGCCTCATGCAAGAGGAGGCAATTCTTAGCCTCATGCAATAGACAAATAGCAAATAGGAGCAGAATATTTCTTAGCTAGAGATATATTTGCGCTTGGCGGCCTGTGTATATTTGCGAATACTCCTGTTATGTTCACCGTGCCTGCATTCAAAGAAAAATCATGAGATTTGCGGGAAAGGTTGGTTCGTGCCTTTGTCTGCTTGCTTTTCTTTGCTTTGCTCTAGAGGCTCTGTTCGAGTTGCCCTAGGTAACACCTGGCTGTCACAGAAAAAAAGTTTTCAAAAATGTGCATTTATTGATGAAATAGAATCATTTTATGAAACATAGTGGTATATAATATCAGGTAAATTAGGCGAACTAATGACTGCGACACTTTTAAAGACATTGCGGCCTTCTTTGCGTCAGAATTTTGAGGGTCCTACCCAGTTTGGTGAATGATCCTTCGATTGTTCTGTGTGTAACGATGTTTGTTAGATCTGCACTGGAACTTTGAGAATCCTTCTCAAAGTTCTGCCCCATTTTCTTAACCAATTTCTAGCTGTCTTGCATATGATGGTGTCGGCTGGACTTGTTCCGGAATTTTGAGGGTCCTCCTCAAAATTCTGCCCCTAGTTTTTGGTTCTAGGGAAATGAAGATTTTATTAATATGTGACCGAACCCACAGGGCTGCCTACGTATCCCCTCTTAAATAGGAATCAGGTCAAGCGTAGTTCAGTTACATCAGATGAAGAAATGTAAACAATCTAGACATAGTATCTCTTGATTGCATCTGAATTGATAGGTTTTGGCCAAACTTCTCCGTCCATTTCTGCAAGTATAAGTGCTTCTCCTGTTAGTACCCTGTGAACCATATAGGGACCTTGCCAGTTGGGTGAAAATTTCCCTTTGGCTTCATCCTGATATGGGAAGATCCGCTTCAGCACCAGCTGCCCCGGTGCGAATTGTCTTGGTTTGACCCTTTTGTTGAAAGCTCTGGACGTTCTATTTTGATAAAGCTGACCGTGACATACTGCACTCATTTTTTTCCATCTGTAAGGGCTAGTTGCTCATAGTGGATCCTTATCCATTCTGCATCGCTAAGTTGGGCTTCTTGTATGATCCTTAAAGAAGGAATTTCTACCTCGGCTGGAATGACAGCTTCGGTACCATAAACCAGTAAGTAGGGAGTTGCCCCAGTTGATGTGCGTATTGTGGTACGGTATCCCAATAAGGCGAATGGTAACTTTTTATGCCATTGTTTGTGATTTTCTACCATCTTCCTTAGTATCTTCTTGATGTTCTTGTTGGCAGCTTCCACAACTCCGTTCATTTGAGGCATGTATGTTGTAGAGTTTTTGTGCTTGATTTTGAAGGTTTCACACACGGCTTTCATTAGATCACTGTTGAGATTGGCGGCATTATCAGTGATGATGGACTCGGTAACCCCGAATCGACAAATAATACGATCCTTGACAAAATCTGTGATGACTTTCTTGGTTACAGATTTGTAGATGCAGCCTCCACCCATTTTGTGAAGTAGTCAATGGCCACTAAAATGAATCGGTGCCCGTTTGAAGCAGTGGGCTCGATCGGACCGATGACATCCATTCCCCAAGCAGCAAAAGGCCAAGGTGCACTTGTTGCATTGATTTCATTTGGTGGTACCCTTATCATGTCTGCATGTATCTGGCATTGGTGGCATTTCTGGACGTAACAGATGCAATCTGTTTCCATGGTCATCCAAAAATATCCCGCTCTGAGTATCTTTTTGGCTAGAACAAAAACGTTCATATGTAGTCCGCATGTTCTGGCATGTATCTCTTCGAGCAATCTGGAAGCCACTTTTGCGTCAACATACCTTAATAGTCCTAGATCAGGTGTTTTCCTATACAAAATTCCTCTGCTTTGGAAGAAGTGATTGGACAGTCTACGCTGTGTACGCTTCTTAGTATGGTTTGCCTACTCTAGGTATTCTCCTTTTGCAAAATATTTCTTGATATCGTGGAACCATGGGTTTTCCGTCTGTTTCTTCTTCAACATGAGCACAGTAAGCCGGCTGATTATGGATTTTCACCGGGATGGGATCGATGAAATTCTTGTCTGGATGTTGTATCATTGATGACAAGGTGGACAGTGCGTCTGCGAACTCGTTCTAGACTCTTGGAACATGTTTGAATTCTATCTTTGTGAACCTCTTCATCAATTCTTGCACATGATACAAGTATGGTATTATCTTGGTGTTTTTTGTTGCTCATTCTCCTTGAACCTGATGTACCAGAAGATCTAAATCACCAATTACCAGCAACTCTTGTATAATCATATCGATGGCCAAATTTAGCCCTATGATGCAAGCCTCATATTCTGCCATATTGTTGGTGCACGGGAACCTAAGCTTTGCGGATACCGGATAATGTTGACCTATTTCTGATACTAAGACCGCTCCAATACCCACTCCTTTGAAGTTCACAGCTCCGTCGAAGATCATTCTCCAACTGTCATAGGCTTCAGCAATGTCATGTCCTACGAATGACACTTCTTCGTCAGGAAAATATGTTTTTAGTGGTTCGTATTCTCCTCCCACAGGATTTTCAGCAAGATGGTCTGTCAATGCTTGTCCTTTGACTGCCTTCTGAGTTACATAGATGATATCGAACTCACTTAGCAATATCTGCCACTTGGCCAACTTCCCGGTAGGCATAGGCTTCTGAAAGATGTACTTCAGAGGATCCATCCTTGATATGAGGTATGTGGTATAGGCACAAAAGTAATGCCTCAATTTCTGAGTTGTCTATGTCAAAGCACAGCAAGTGCGTTCGAGAAGTGAATATCGTGCTTCATAAGGTGTGAACTTCTTACTCAAGTAATATATGGCTTGCTCCTTTCTTCCTGTCTCGTCATGTTGTCCCAAAACACAGCCGAAAGCCCCATCTAGTACGGACAGATAGAGTAGCAAAGCTCTCTCAAGTTCTGGTAGGACTAGGACCGGTGGCGTGGATAGGTATTCCCTAAGTTTTTCAAAAGCCCTTTGACAATCTTCAGTCCAACTAGTTTCAGCATCCTTCCTCAACATTTTGAAGATGGGTTCACATATTATTATGGACTATGCTATGAAGCGGCTGATGTAGTTGAGACGTCCCAGGAAGCTTATCACGGCCTTTTGCTCTTTGGTGGTGGTAAATCTTGGATAGCTTTAACTTTTGAGGGGTCCAACTCGATTCCTCGGTAGCTAACGATGAATCCCAATAATTTTCCTGTAGGAACCCCGAATGCACATTTTGCGGGGTTCAGTTAAATTGTACCTTTGTAGCCTGTCAAAGAACTTCCTCAAGTCTGCTATGTGATATGTGGCCCTCTTTGATTTGGTGATGACGTTGTCAATTTTAACATTTATTTCTTTATGTATCATTTCATGGAAGATGGTCATCATGGCTCTCATGTAGGTAGCCCCAGCATTCTTTAGACCATGGCATCATTTTGTAGCAGTACACTCCCCATGGTGTAATGAAGGCTGTTTTCTCTGCGTCTTCTTCGTCCATCCAAATATGATGATAACCCGCGAAACAATCTACAAAGGATTAGAGTTCATGCTCTGCGCAATTGTCGATCAAAATGTGTATATTTGGCAGTGGGAAATCGTCCTTGGGACTTGCTCTGTTTAAATCCCGATAGTCGACACATACCCTGACTTTCCCATCTTTCTTCGGAACTGGTACGATATTGGCTAACCAAGTTGGGTACTCAACTACCCTAAGGACTTTGGCTTTGATCTGCTTAGTGACTTCTTCCTTGATTTTTAGGCTCATGTCTGGTTTGTACTTTCTGAGTTTCCGCTTTACCAGCGAACACATTGGATTGGTGGGCAACTTATGAGCTACTATGGATGTACTCAGGCCCGTCATGTCATCGTATGACCATGCAAAAATATCCTCATATTCTTTCAGGAAACGAGTATATTCCTCTTTTTTTGACGGTGATAGGTGAATGCTTATGCGGGTCTCTTTGATGGTTTCCGCGACTCCCAAATTGATTTCCTCGGTTTCTTCCAGGTTGGACTTAGGTTTGTTCTCAAAATTCTCAACTTCTCTGATAACTTCCTCAGGTATTTCATCTTCATCTTCTGAGTCACTATCCTTATGTTGCATTGTCTCATTACATGTCACAGTCATTGGTTCATCAGGAAAAGTAATAATAATGATGTAGAAGAAAAATGTAAAGATCATAATAAATACTCCCTCCGTTTCATATTAAATGAGGTACTTTCCTTTTTAGTCTGTTCCAAAATAAATGACACATTTCTAAATTTGGAAATAATTTAACTTTAAACTCTTCATTTTACCCTTTTTGCCCTTAATGAGAAGCTTTTATAGCCACACAAATGGCATGGCCCCACGAATCTTTTACCCCTTAAGCTTTTAAGACCACAAGTTTCAAAAGTCTTCTTCTTTTTCTTAAACTCCGTGTCGAGTCAAACTACCTCAAATAATATGAAACAGAGGGAGTACTAAATAACAATGCATTAATTAAATTTAGAAAACATTCAAAAACAGGTACGGCTCGATGACTCGATCAATTATTTCGAAACAAAAATGCATCTTTAAAAAAAAATACTGAAAATATCTTAAATGCCTAAAAATGGCTATTAAAATAGGTCAGGCTAATCGCCAAGCTACCCAGGGACTCGACGGGCCCGGGATGGTGCAGCAGTTATTTCCTGAGAACAGCCCCATTCTCCGCGGTCTGAATGGTGAGGCCTTCTTCCTCCTCCTCCTCAACTATCACATTGCAATCCATATTCTCGTCTTCTAGAAACAAGTTCCTCAACCCAGCCAAAGCTTTCTTCTCTGCAGATCCCTATATTGTGTCGACTTGGTGAAAAGTCTGACTCAGATGTGGCACTGGCTGCTCGAGAGGGTAATAAGGACCACGTCATGGTGGCGACCAATCATTATATTCTTGCCAGGTGTATGGATATCCCAGCCCAAAAGTTGTGCCGTGACGTTTCAACTGTATTGGTTTGGTAATGCCCTGGAGTTTCTTCCCAAGCCCTTTGTCGGGTTCATACCCAGACCATGCCAGTATGCTTTCTATTTTGTTACTCCACCACTTATCTTTCTCAATTGCATTGACATGCTCAATGCGGTGATAAGTTTCTCTGTCCAGCCTTCTTCTATTCTCGACAACCAGGACAGTTTGACTGGTGTAAATGGGGTTACTTCCATCTCCGTGAATGATTACCTCCTTATGGTTCCATTCGAACTTCACGGCCTGGTGTAGCATGGAAGCCACAGCCCCAGCGGCATGTATCAAAGGTCGTCCCAATAGAAGATTGTATGTAGCTGATATGTCTAATACTTGGAACTCATCATCGAACCAAGTCGGGCCCATCTGTAGACAAAGGTTAATCTCCCCAATTGTGGCCCTCTGAGACCCATCAAATGCCTTCACGTTCATACTCCCCGCACTTATCTCATGGAAATCTTTGCCCAACCTTTTCAGAGTAGTCAATGGACAAATGTTGAGGCTTGAACCCCCATCTATTAAGACCCTGGCGATGAATTTGTCCTCATACTGTACTGTGATATGTACTGCCATGTTATGACTTAATCCTTCAGGTGGTAGTTCTTCTTCGTGGAAGGTGATCTTGTGACTCTCCAGTACTTTCCTTACCATGTTGGCCATCCCTCCACTGGTGATGTTGTTGGGTACATAAGCTTCATTCAATACCTTCATCAGAGCACTCCTATGCGCCTCAGAATTTTGCAATAGCGACAGGATGGATATCTGGGCGGGACTCTTGTTCAGATCATCAACGACAGAGTATTCTCTTGCCTGTACTTTCCTCCAAAGATCGTCTGGACCAGATTCAATGATGGGTTGTTTGGTAGCAGCTTCCTTGCTTGTTCCTCCCAAATTTTCGGGTGTATAGATCCTTCCAATTCTAGTCATCCCCTGTACGGCACCAGATTCTTCCATATTTGCTTTTCCTTTTCTCCTAGCTTCGGCAACGTAATCTCAGGGTATGGCGTTAGACTTGAAAGGAGGTGTGGGTGCTACTATCACAGTGAAGGGTGTGGATACTTCTACTTCAAATGGAGCTGGCGTAGTCGCAGGTGCTGTTACTTCAATTTCAAGCGGGACTGATGCAGCTACTTCGACTTTGACTGGCGGCCGTATCTGTACCACAATAGGAGTGAGTGTGACTGCAGGTTTAGGGTCATCACCTTCCCGAATAAGCCCAATCGACCCCTCAGGATCCCATTCTTCATCAGTTTCTATCACATTTACTCCTTCACCCCTATGATCTGGGAGGGGATTGTTGCGGACATTTGGTGCAGCTTCCTTTGCTTGTATGACTTTGGAATCAATCAGGTTTTGAATCTTATCTTTCAGGGTGCGACATTCATCGATAGTATGCCCTTTCATGCCAGAATGGTATGCACAGGTTTTGTTTGGGTTGACCCACTAGGAGGAGTTTTCCATTGCAACAGCAGGAATAGGGGTGACATATCCGGCAGACTTCAATCTTTCATATAGTTGGTCAATGGGTTCAGCAATAGGGGTGTATTGTCTGGGCTACCTGCGATCAAAATTGGGTCTGGGTTTTGGATATTTTTTACGGGTTGGAGGTGAATGGTAATAGGCTGGCTAGGTGTTATAGGTGTGATAGGCGGTAGCTGGTTGAGAATATCTGAGAGGTGAGGGTTGGTATGTAGGTGGAGGTGTTTGGTATGTGAGTGGAGATTTTGGGCCTTGGGCTACCATCACTACCCCTACTTCTTTCTTCTTCGATATACTCCCTGACTGTAATGCTTTGTTCATAGCCCGCAATGCCTCGAAATTTGTTACCATCCCACTCTTGATCTCTTCTTAAATCCTTTCTCCGAGTTTGATGATATCGGAGAACTTGTGATTTTCGATTACCATTAACCTTTCATAGTATTGTGGATTCTGGGCCCTGACGAAGAATTTGTTCATCTGCTCTTCCTCTAATGTCGGCCTGACTTTTGCAGCTTCTGACCTCCATCGATAGCATACTCGTGGAAAGTCTCAGTTGGTTTCTTCTTTAGATTCTGTATGTAGAAGACATCCGGCGCATTCTCTGTGTTAAACCTGAATCGATCCATGTACCCAATTAACCCGCTTCTTGGGATTCTGACTGATATACCAAGATAGGGCATCTCCAGTGAGACTCCTTATGAACAGCTTCATGCGAATCCTTTCATCTTTCCCAATACCCACGAGCTTATCACAATATGTTCTCAAATGTACTTTTGGGTGACCCGTTCCGTCAAACATTTTGAACTTAGGAGGTTTGTAACCCTCTGGCAGTTCCACGTTTGGCTGAATGCACAAATCCTCATAATTCAGACCTTCAATTCCTTTGCCTCCTTCGACACCCTGGACTCGGCTCGTGAGCTTCTTGAGCTCTTCGGGATATGGGAGCAGGTCCTTCTCGGTAAATTCTAGAGCGTATGATGTTGGTCAAGTAGAGTGAAGTAAGGTTTCCTTCTCAGTAAATTCTGGAGCATATGATGTTGGTCAAGTAGAGTGAGGTAAGGTTTCCACGTATATGGGATTGTTTTGGTGGGTGCTAGGGGTTGGAGAGTAGTGGTGATCGTTAGTTGAGTTTTGCGGATCAGGGATAGGTTGCGGGGTATCTGAGGAGTATGGTAAGTGATTTGTGGGTATTGAGTAGGAAGATGTTGGTGTTGAGAGGGAGTGGGTATTGGTAGAGGATTAGGATTTTGGGGAGGAGTTGCGTATTGATGGAGTGCGGTAGGATTTTGTGGACGTTGGTTTGGTGTGTTTTGAGGAGGTGCTAGGTTTTGAGCATTTTGTTGGTTAACGTTTGGGACGTTTAGGGTAAGGGTGCTAAACGGGTGGGCCGGGCCGGGCTGGGTTTGCTTTTTTTGGACCCGTACGGGCTATGGTCCGGGCCGGTTACGGGTTGGGGCTTAACGGGTTTAACGGGTTCGGGTTCATCCGGGTAAAAATTGAACCGTAAGGGTTACGGGTCGAGGGGGCCGGGCCGGGCCGGGTTTAGTGTATTTTTTAATTTTTTTTGTATTTTGTATAACTATTGTAAGTTATATTAATACTTTGTATTAATATAAAGAATAGAAGGAAGATGGAAAAAAATTGCACTTATAAATTGCAAGTGCTACATTTTTTTCAAAATTACAAAATTAAAGTTTGCATTTTAATAAGTAAATTAATATCTTATGTATTTTTATTGTGTACTAAAATATATTTAATGGCTATCTTATGTATTTTTACATTGTATCAAGTTGTTTATTTGATGTATATTTATGATTTGAGCATTTATACCCTAAATATATACACTATATTTTGTTATAACCTAGGATCCAGTATTTTACCTTATATAATACTCCTATATGATTTAAATTATATTTCTTTCATTTTAAATACGTATAAAATATATAAGCAGGGTATAATCAAGACTTGTAAAATATATACTCAAAGCAATTTCCACTGTAAAACATACAAAAAAGTGACAAAAGTATTCCACTATTATTACATGTATCATACTTGCAAATTATGTGTAAGATATATATGTTAAATTCCAACAATTTTAAATTATGTTAATTAGTATACAATAATTGGTATATTCATGGTATGTGTAAGATATAAAATATTTATACTAGAATATACCACTATTATGTTTTTAAAAATTAGACAGGTATGTAAAGGCCTCCCAAAAAAAATTAAAAAAAAAAATTTACCCATTAAACCGGACTGGGCCGGTCCGGGCCGGTTAACCGGTTTAACGGCACTGTTCATCTAACGGGTTGTACCGGTCCGGGTAACCGGTATTTAAAAAGTAAATGGAGCAACCCGCGCGGCCCCCTAACCCAGCCCAGCCCAGCCCCCTTTAACCGGGCCGGGCCGGTTCCGGTTTTAATCGGTCTGGGCCGGTCCGGAACCGGGCTGACCCGGCCCGTTTAACACCTATAGTTTAGGGTGAGGGAGAGGTTTTCCAAGTTGCGGACCTGCTCAAGTTCTCCTTGCAACTCCAGTATTTTCTGTTCCAATCGTAGGACCAAATCATTTTGGACTGGAGTACTTCGACCATCTGAAGTTTCAATATTCTCAGCATTTTCTTTTCGGGTACCACTCAGACCATCCATCTTAGCCTTTCCTTTGTTTTTCAGATTACTTGGAGGAGGAGGAAGTGGAGGGCCTCTAGATCTGGTGAGATATGCTGACGATGCCAATATGTGCGAACCAACCTTAAGGGATGGGAATAATCAAAATAAAAAAAAAAAAATAAAAGGTAAACAAGTCAGTAAGGATTCTGGAAAAAAAACATTTGCAGGATTTAAACACATATTGCGGAAACGTAAATTCGCGTCCTAATTTGGGGAACCTCGTTGTGCCCAAGGTAGGCCTAGCGACAAGTAGATTTGGAGAGATTTAATGCCGATAAATGCCTCATTTTATTAATGTAATAAATAAGACGAACCTAAAAACGATGATAAATAAATGAGTTACTAATGGCATCTGCCTTATTACATTTGAATTCCAAAATGACTCAAAATAGCTAAACCTAATCTACTTGGTCCTGGAGGGACCTTTCCCATATTTAGCCCTCTTGACTCCATCAATCAAATTTCCCAGGTCATGCATGTCCAGTAGCAGGAATGCCCTTGCTAGATGTCCTCTTTCGTTGCCTTCTACATTCTGACAATCTACGATCCTTTTCCTCATCTTCCCTTCCATTTCCATTAGACCCTGCTCCAAGTACTCCAACCTTTCCGTCGACCTTGTAGCCATTTCTTTCCACTCGTTGATTGATTCCATGTCGAATTTGTGTTGCTCCAGATGCTTGGCTTCGAACTCAAGGACCCTCTTGCGTAGCCTCTCATACTTCATTTGTGCTTCAGCGACTTCATCTATGAACCTGTTTCCTTGACCAACCCTTGGCTTGAATATTCCTGCTATTTTATCGTCTAACCATGATGGGTAGAAGTACACATGACCGGCGTGATATTGATCTAGCTCGATGGTATCCTTTTCAACGATAACCTTCAAATGCCACATGTGTTGGGCCTCACATTTGTATGGAACCGCGTCATCCTAAAAATCGACTCTGTAATGGCTCATTTTGGAGATTCGTGGTATGACTTATTTTCTGATAGGGACATAGGGATGTATTCGTCTTAACCCGATCAACTCCAAATGCGGAACATCCCTAGATCTTATGATGAATTCATCGGCAGGGAACCACTCGAACATCCAGTGAACCTGGTCCTCGGTCATATTGTCGAAAAACTGTGCCCATTCCGTAGCGTTCTCTGGCTGTGCAAATCTGTTTGGGATAAAGGTCATTCTTTTAGTATAGTGGAAAGCGATGTGATCGTTCCATGGTCTCCGTGGAAACTCTTGGCGGTACTGACCCCTCTGAAGATGTTCTAACAACCAAATCTGTAGTAGCAAGTTATAACCCTCAAAGTGTTTGAACCCCTTCTTGCAACGATCCAAAGCTCGGTATATGTCTGCTACAATCAGCAGGACAATAGTATAGGTTTGTCCCTCAATTCCCTCCATTAAAGCTCTGGTTACCATGGCCAGCCTAGTGTGAATTTTGTCCCCTTGGCTTGGAAACATTATCATGCCCAGAAAGCATACGATGAATACAAAAACCCTGCGATAAGTCCAACCTAGGGAAGTGATGGAGAATTCATCATGAAAGATACGGTATGATTTGCTATGCCCGTAACGTTCATAAAGGAAGTCAAAGGGTATCTAAGACTTCTTCAAGCACTCCATGTCCTCATTCTTTATCAGGCCCATCATTTTCGGAAACCCTCTAGTATTGCAGTTTTCTGGTACTAGTAAACCGGGACTATCCCATGGTAATCCAGCGAACCCTCCAATTTCCTCCAGGAGAGGAGTCATTTCTATGTCACCAAAATGGAATACAGCTCTTTCTCCGTCCCAGAACATAGTAGCAGCTTCGATCATCATGTTATTTAGTTGGATGTCCAATAAGGAAGGTAGATTTCCAAGAACCCTTTCACGTGGTTTTATCGCTTGGCGAAAGATTTTCCCACCATTCTAACAACAATGGTGGTATACTTCGGACCATGCCGAACCTGGGGACTTTGTGCCTCATTTTCTGCAAAATAAACAAAGTTAGACCCTTGCCCCCTCCGGATTCGACTACTTACACATTAACAATTAGCATGTCGGCTTTTATCTCTCCAAATAATGCACATATTGTGATTGCGTCCATTGGGATTATGGAAATCCCGGTGGACTTTGGACAAGGCTTTCTTAGAGGGTTATTATGTGGACAACATATTAACCCCGGCTAGGTTTGACCATGATGCATGTACAGTTGTTTATCAGAGCAAGGTTTCTATAGAAGTCTAGACTGGTACCCTCAAGCGGACAACTTGAGAGGGAAAGGCATGGAACCGCCGACTGCACTGCTGATCGACTAGTTTTACCGCAAATAAGCCTTTCCAAATTTAAAGGGTGATGTTAGGAAGAGCGCGGTCACTCATCAAGTGTCGCTATGGTATTAGTACGCACGAGTTAAATATGATGTTGAGCATGGAGTTATGAAAAAAGAAAACAACACGTTGTCAAGTATTTGCATGATGAATAACGATGAAATGTGATATTTAATAATTGTAAAGACAGTTAAGAAAAGAAAAAACAAGGAAATAAGTCAGTTTCCATAGCAAAAGTGATAAAGCAGGGGAGGGAGATCATAAATGACAAATAAATTCACTTAAAATGGGAAGGGGTGTGCAAGTATTAAAGACATGCTTAAAGACTAATTCACAAACAAGTTCGTTATGGTAAGAGCCTAAAGATATCCCCAGCAGAGTCGCCATACTGTCGCGCCCCCTTTTTTCTCGCGAAATCAGGTTTCGACATTTCTGGGACAACTCCTTTCCTTTTGGGACGGGAAAAGGGATTTGAAGAGTCGCCACTTAATGGATTAAGGTGCGTTAGGACACCTAGAGCAGTTAACTCATGAAACTAGTTTGCATTACCAGAGATTGGGTAAGGGCTCAAAATTACCTTGAGGGGAAGGTGTTAGGCACCCCTCAAGGTCCACAACGGTGGGTCCCGACCAAACTTAAATTAAGAGAATTAGTCTTAAAAGGGGAGAAAACAAATTAGACAGATACAATATTCAACTTATTTTTACGCAGGAGTATAGGGGGTGGTCCTAAGTTACTTAGCCTATAGGATCATTCCATGCAATGCTTTGCAACTCCCTTAAGTCGGGACTTTACTCGTAGCATTAGCGTATGGGCTATCATTTCCTTTACTACCCAATTACTATCTTTCAGTTGTTACCTAAGCGTTCTAGTAGCTTCTAACATGTGCCTTATGTGTGCACTACCCGTCCCTTACCTATGGTCCTGGAGGTATTGTGAACACGTGATTTTTGCCCTATGTGAATTACTCCCATAATTTCAAAACAAAATAATTTCTTTTCATTATTTGGAATTTTGTGGCATTTTTGTTAATTGGTTACATTTGTCTGTGCATTTTTCATTTTGTTCAATTAATGGAAAAAAATACAAAAATAGTGCATTTGCATTTAGGACCTAATTTTCTACCTTTTAGGATAATTAGTTAATTAATGTTACAAAATAAAAGAAAATCACAAAAATAGTTCATTTCGCATTTTTTAACTTTTAGTTTTTTGAATTTGTCATAGTTTTCTTCTAAATTAGGACTTAATTAATTTTTAAGAAAAGCGATTAGTTAGTTTTTGAATTCAAATCAGGTTTTGTTTTTTTTTCTTTTTAATTTTGTTTTTAACAAAAATCTGAAAATGAAAAAAAAAAGAGGAAGAAAAAGAAAAAGAAAATAAAAGAAATTGAGTTCTTAATATAAAGACCCAATTTGGGCCAAATCCACCCCAAGCCCAAACCTTGCACCTGAAACCCGTCCAAAATACCCATATTTCCAAACCAAACCCGTGTCCAGCCCGGTCCAATTTCCCCTCCTAAAAAACGACCCTGTTTTGGTTCAAGTTTGATCTCAGCCGTCGAGGTAAAGAGATCGGACGGCTGGGAACTTAGGAGCATTTAATATATAAGTGTCTTAACACCCTAACCCCCCCCCCCCTCTCAGAACCCCCCATAAGCCGTCTCTGACACTCCGCTCTGAGCCACCGTCGGAAATCGCCTACGGCGGCGGCCGGCGTTCGATCGCCGTGAGATTAACACCACAGACCTCCTTTGCCTCCTCATCTCGACTCCACAACCAGCTTCCCTCGAAACCTACCCAAATTCCTCGAATCTTGATTTGAAATTATGAACCCTAGCGCCGCCACAGTTTCTCCGGTGGCGGCGCCAACCCCTTTTCCCACCAAATCAACACCAAATGACCATCATGACCTCCTCATCCCAAATACCCAACCCATTACCCTCGAATCCTAAAGAGACTCTTCGAATTTTAAATCACAAGTTGAGCCCTAAAAATCAAAATCGAGATTCTGCGGACGATGTTGGTCCAAAATAATTTTATTCGCTTGTTCTCTATGAGAACATGCGATTAATTTCAGATTGGACCAGGAATCCAAGGATTTGAAGATTCGAGTTGCCTTTTTCTTGGTCCGAATTGTAGAAGGTATTTTTTTTTCTCTCTGATTAATCTTCTTTTTGTTTTGTTTTTCCTTCATTGTTTTCTTTCTGTTCCTTCTCTTCTTCTGGTTTCTTTCTTATTTTTGAGAGCCCTGTCTTGATTGGTTAGTTAGTTTGGTTGACAATTTAGTTAATTCTTTCTGTGTTAATTAAGGAGTAATCTAGTTTTAGGCTTGTCAGTTGGTTATTTCAAGTTATTAAGTCAATTGGTATAGATTTTTAATTATTTAAACCATCTCAGCGTGTGCTTACATTTCATTAGTTGTGTCGTTGGGGTTCTGGGTTGGCTATGACCCATTTGCACAAGAACAGCCCATTCAATTTGGGGCTCAGGTCATTGGGTCATTTGACCCATGACCCATTTGGGTTTCTGAGGGGTAATTCTCATAAATTCAGGGCACTTAGGGGTAATTGGGGTAGTGTACTTAGAGAATCTTTCAATAACTGCCCTAAGAAGCTTCCTAGAAGCTGAAAATCAGACTAGCTTGATCACCAAGTCAGAAAATAAGGGACTAACTAGCAAAAAGGAAAACTAAGAAAAGACTAAAATGGAAAAACTAAACCCCTAGGGCTGCCCTAGTAACTTGCCTATAAAGGCATTGTTACTTGAGGCTCAATTGAGGTTGGAGAGAAAAAATTTTCATAAAATACAAACGGCTGCAATCTTTTTACTGTTTCATTGATTTCTTTTTTCTGATTTTCAATCTCGAATTGGCTGAAACAATCTTTAATTCATTGAGGGTTTGAAATGGCTTGAACTTGTTTCCTTTTGAAAAGTCTGGGTTGAATTCTGCAATAGAGTTACTATTTCATTGGTTTCCGAGTTGATTTCATTGGGTATTTGGTTGAATCTGGGACTGTTCTTTGTTGTTGACTACTGCTGAGTGCTCATTTCTATTTTCTTTCCAATTTCCAAGTACCTTCTTTATCTTATGATTGAGGAATGACTGTTGAATATGTAATATGATTGAAGTTCTGTTGAATGAAGGCTGCATTGAAGTTGATTCCCTTGTCTCTTTTACTGTTTTCATATCCTGTACTTAGACTTTGAATTGTAGGTGTTAATTAGGTTGTTTTTTTTGAAATTATGTGTGTGAGAGTGATCTGCAGAGTATTTTGCATCTGTATTGATAAGTGAACTATGGACTTCAATTATTCAGATTCATGTTTGATTTGGTATTCTGGGTCGCAGCTCTTGTTAGTTTTTTTGCTGAAAATCATCAGGTTCTAATTTTGAAGTGCTGGATGTTGGCCTGTATGTGTATTGGCTTATACAAATGCAGTTTTAAAGCGCTAATGTTGCTTACAGAACTAACACTTGACATTTGATCTGAATGTTAGCATTTAAAAGGAAAGTCAATGTGTAGTTTGTGTTTTCAGTAATCATGACTATGTAGTTAGTGTTTTCAGTGATTCTTCAATTTCTAATATGTAAAAGAATATCATGTGAATGTGGTTAAGCTTGATAGATGGTTTGAATTAGTTGTTATTTTAAGGTTAATTAATATTTCAACAGCTAGTTACTGATAAATTGGATTCTTCGGCAGTTTGAGGGCAATTTTCCCAGCTTTGTTGAAGTTCTATTCCCTCATAGTACTTAGATTTAGTTTGAGGTTCAAAAATCTGAAGTTGCATATAGCCTAATTGTCAAAATGGAGCCTTGCTTTTGTGTTTTAAAATCAGTGGAATGTCTTGTTAATAATTGATTCCTCTATGTTTATTCAAGTGTAATTTGGGCGCCTCGGGGATTCGATCCTGATGGCTTCGTCTCTCAGCTACAACGCACCCACGATTTGGGCCTGCTATGGAGGTCCAACTTATCACTCTAAAGTCGATGGTCCACTGGTTATAATGGGTTATTGGGCTCAAGCTTAAAATGGGGATAGGCATTTGCGTACACATACTATTTTTTAGAAGTTAGAATTTTAATATTTCTTGAATTCCTCTAGGCTTTTTCCTTTTAATAAATTTAGAATTTTCACAAATAGATTGAGGTGAGCCATAATTAGATAACTTAAAAAAATGTATGGCCCTCACGAATTAGTTTAGAAACCCTTAAGCTAAATAATTTGAGGTGCGTCGTGCCAAATAAAAATGACAATTGCACGGCCTTCGTTTAAATAATCTCGTTTATCCTTAGAAATCGAGGCGTGCCATTTAGCGAATTTTCATGGCCCTCGCAAAGTTGCATTGCTTAGTTGCTTTTAGGCGCGTTATTTAATAATCTACTTTCCTAAACTCGGGTGCGCATTTATGTGACCCAAATCCAAATCTCAACGTTAGATAAAATGTATTATGAACTGCGGGTGCATTTATGTGACGTGGTTCGAAACATATTTTAAATGACGTTGCAATCTTCCTAAAAAGATATAATTAAATAAAAGCGGTTAAAGAGTTAAAATTGCACATAGGTTCAAAATTGTTTTAAAATCAGATAATTATGCCAATTATAGCAGTTGAGCGACCGTGCTAAAACCACGGAACCCGGAAATGCCTAACACCTTCTCCCAGGTTAACAGAATTCCTTACCTGGATTTCTGTTTTCGCGGACTGTAATACAGAGTCAATCTTTTCCTCGATTCGGGATTTGAACCGGTGACTTGGGACACCATAAATCTCCCAAGTGGCGACTCTGAATCTTTAAATAAAATAATCCCGTTTTGATTGTCCTTTAATTGAAAAAACTCCCTTTTATTATACTCTTCCGGGGGTGTAGTGAAAAAGGGAGGTGTGACAGGTATTTAGGACCTCTATTTTGATACTGACCTATGTTGCTTAAAATGAGAAAAGCTAGGCGACAAACAAAATTCAAATAGGACTATCATGTAAGGAGAAAATAAGGGCTCATATTAACCTCCACAAGTAGATAACAAATGCACGCAGTTAAATCAACAGATTTCGTTAATTTAGGATCCTATAGACAGGATATCTAGATGAGCAGAAACAGGATACAAGACAGCAGCTTTGTTAAGGCGGGCACAGGGACCTATCAATTTGCCTACTGATTTTATTAAGCCTTGAATCTGGGCATTTTCAGGCAGTAAGATATCACAGTTTTAGACCCCAGAATCATTAATAACCATACAGATTTGCTTAAGTGATTAACAGAATCTTATAGGAATGGTATCTACAACTATTGATTATAGACCTGTAACATGATTTCTAAGCAAATTACTGATTTTACTCGTGAAGACATGTTTTATCCCTTTTAGATTCTATAGGCATGCTTTCTAATTTGCAGAATTGATTTATCTCCTATAGACATGATATCTAAGTGTTGACTTGAATTAAACCTCTATAAGCGTGGTTTCTAGGTTCACAAATTGATTTCACCTTATAGGCATGACATCTATTAGTTTAAATCCGATAGAAATGATTTCTAGGTTTTGAAACTGATTCCTTTTATTCCTATTGTCATGGTATCTAAGTTGAAGCTGATTTTTATTTCCTATAGGCATGAAATCTATTAATCACATGTGGGGAGAATTTTAAGCAAATTGCCAGGAAAGTTTATTAATTCATGCAAATAAGATCCTATATACATGATCACTAATATATGCGGATCCTATGAACATGGATTTCTAATGCAAAATTGACAAAAGACCTATAGGCAGTGTCTCTAGTTTGCCAAAAATGTGAAAATACAGAGTCACAAACAGTCAGAAAACATCCTATAGGCATGATCTCAAAACAAGTAATAACATTCACATAATCAACCCCAATAAACCTATAGGCAAGATTTCTACCCGAGTTTCAAACAAAGATATAGAAACTCCCCCCCCCCACCCCCCAGCTTTTACTAATAAACCCCAGATCTGTTTATTATAGCCCATAATGAATAAATTACATAACAATATCAATTATACTATAGGGAGCCGTCATAGGCCCAATATAAACCTGGGAACCAGGCCTTCAAACATAGCAACTTTGAAGCAATAGCAGTGATCCATTCACAACACCTTAAACTAGGCTTCCAGTGTGTCAAAGTTCCCAAAGAGCCTCAGGGACCCTGGGCAATGCTCACACTAGAACCACACATTCAACACGGAATTCATAAAAGATTGAAAAACCAGCCCCAATGTGTCAGAGTTCAAAGGAGTCTCAGGGACCCTAGGTAGTGCTCATACTGGGGGTGGTAAGAACCTAAATAACTAAGGGTGTGTTTAGTATAACGGAAAATATTTTCCAAGAAAATATTTTCTTAGAAAACAAGTAGTAATCTTATTCATTTTCCGGTATTTGGTACACAAATTAAGGAAAATGACTTCTCAAGAGTATTCATAAATAATTTAGATACAATAAACATGAAGCCATAAACTTTCAAACCAACAACATTCCGAACCCACAAATTTCATAAACTTTCGAACCGCTAAACTTTCAAAACTGCGGAATTTCGAACCCGTAAACTTTATAATTTCTAAACCCGTAAACTTCCAAACACATAAACCTCCGAACTCATAATTTTGGAACTTATAAAATTTTGAACCTTTAAACCGATAAATAAAAAAATTAAAACTGAAAAATATATTTAAAAAATATTTTTTCAGGGGGGGGGGGTAGGAAGGGGCGGGGGCGAGGGCTGGGGCGGGGCGGTAGTAAACGAAAAAAAACGAAAAATTTAAATTACAAAAAAAAGTAAAAAAAAAATTTTAGTACCGGAGTGGAGGGTGGGGGGCAGGTGAGGGGGGTTGGGGGGTGCAGAAAAACAAAAAGACAGAAATTTGAAATTGCAAAAAAAAAATTGCGGTGGGGAGGGGGTGGAGGGGTAGTAGGGTGGGTGGTAAGGGAAAAACTGAAATTTAAAAAAAAAATGCCTTTTCTGGAGAGGGGGTGGGGTGGGTTGGTAAGGGTGGGGAAGGTTGAGAAGAAGTTTTGAAAAATATTTTCCCTTCTCTTGATAAGGAAAATATTTTCCTCCAATTGGAGGAAAATGAGTTCATAAAGAAAATATTTTCCAAAACATTTAAGCCAACCAAACATGGGAAAATTGGAAAACATTTTCCGGAAATACCAAACACGCCCTAAGAGTACGAGTTTGAAAACTAGTGCATAAAGGGTAAGGGGGAAGGTTTTAAAATAGCTTAATTTTTCAGAAGCAAACAGATTCAGAATACAAAGTTGCAAACAGAACTGCACCAAGAAACAAACAAAGTCCATGTTCAGCACATAGTTCAAGCAAATTGGCAGTTGCTTAGACTAGATATTCATACTAGTATTTAAAGCAATCACAGAGGCAAAAACACTTGAATTAAACAGACAGGATATATGAATTAAGCCATAAGTATATCTAATTACATGATTGTCGTATCTAACAAAGTTCAAAACAAGAGACATAAAACTGACTTAGGAAAGACTTCACATTATTGAAATAACTTACATTAGCATTATCCCTAAGTGGGATCACGTAATCACATAGCAAGCAGAACCATGCTGAAGATTGAAACAGATTAATCAAATAAAGCATGGAGAATAGAATAGTAGGAGTTAAGGCATACCAGTCGAGAAGAAAGCAATCAGGAATGCAATAGCAGTTAAAATCCAGAGAATTTGGCCTTGGCTTTCAACCGGCCAAATAAGAGCCACTTAGTGCAGAAATTAGAACGGGAGCAAGAGAGAGAGCTTAAGTTTAGTAGTGAGAATATGAGAGTTCGAGAGTGGTAAAGTTGTTCAGTTGAAAGTTGTTAAGCGTGAAAGTGTCTTAGTGTGTCTATGTCTAAAATCAAGACAAGGGAAGGGCTTTTATAGCATACAATTGAGTAAGTAAATAAGGTATAATCAATTACACACAAATAAGGTATGAAAATCAGTTAATCAATCAATTACGGTCAGCATGAATCAATTAAGAGGACAAAATCAAATAAGTGCCACTTAATTTTAGGAAAATCTCACACGGAATCAATCAGTGTCTAAGAATGAGATTAAATAAAGTAATAACTAATTCCAATATCAATTAGGAGTCAGTAACACAAAATCAGCAAGTAGTATGGGTACACAAATAAGGTAAGAACAAGTAAGAACTTAATAAGAAAATACGGGTACTAAATTCAAACCCTAATTTAGGTAAGTAAATCAATTAGCAGTTTAATTGATAGAGTTGAAGGTAAACGGGAAAAATAGTATAATAAATAGTCGAATAATTGAAACCCTAAGAAATACAAGGACACATAGTAAAATTAGTCAAAATAAATGAGGAAACACTAACAGATACCCAGAGGCAAAAATATTTAAGGGTTAAAACATTTTTGCAAAAACCTGTTGGAAGCGAAACCCTAGTTTTTAGGGTAGATAAAATCGATCAATAATAATAAAAGACTATAAAATATATAAATAAAAGCACTAAAATTTTATAGGAGAAATACCAAAACAAACATAAAATCGTTTCAGATCAAAACAGATTCGACAAAAAAATAGCCAGATTTATAAAAAATAAACAGAAGTTGATCCAAAACTGGTTTGAACCAGAGATTTGAAGCCCTAAAATACGAAAATATTCGTACTCACAAGTATTAGGATGAACATAGATGGAATCATCAAAGTATGTGATGGGTTTTCAGTATTTTATGTTTTGATGATCTAACAAACTTGTCATGAAGAACCAGATAGAGCACCTGGCGCACAGGACATACATTTCATGTGAACTAATCGAAGCCTGAAAATCAGCAAAGGGAAGAACACAACAGGGACCTGATGATCTGGTCCTTTAGGGTTCTCAATCAAGATAAAGAGGAACATGACAGGGACCTGCTGTCTTAGGGTTCTCTGACAAAAAGTACAAGTCAAGTACATAGCTGGAACATGACAGAAGAAAGTGACCATCTGGCAACTGTTACAGAAGAGGAACACAACTAGGACCCGGTCTGTTGGTGTGTCCTGACAGGAAGTACAAAGCCCACTATCCAGCTGGAACGCAACTGCCCAGAAGTGGCTGTGCAGATTGTACAACAGTCACTTCTCATTGGGAAGAAGTATACACCTTGAGTTGACATCACTATCTATTGTGCCATCTTTTGTGATAAAACAACCTAGTGCAAGACACACTATTCTTTGTGCATTCAGTGATATTCTCTCAAGCATAACAAAGTTCATCTAGCATTGAAGTCACTGGTGTGTCAAGAACAAGAAGACAACTCCACTAAGAATCAGTTTCTAACCGAGTCTTATGTACGTCCATAGTTGAGTTGTAATCTTGTTAATTGTAATTCCTAGTTTGCTTTCTTAGAAGAGCTGTCTTAGGAACAAACCAAATTCGTAAAATTTAGAGTTTATGTTGTGACTAGGAATAGTCATAAGTTAAATCCTCTGTAACTAGGAGAGTTATAGAGTGGCTTGTGGTGGTGCATCACAAGTTAGTTTGAAGTCTTTGCAAAAGGGTGTTTGCAAAGTGGCTTGTAATAGGTAGATTACAAGTTAGTTGAGTTTAAAGCCTACAGGTGTAGGTCGTAGTTTTTTGATCCCCTTATGTGGGATTTTTCCACGTAGAAAATCTCTGGCCTTCTTTACATTCAGTCGTTATTGCATTCTACGTATCAGTCTCATAGAGCGTCAGGTACTCTATAGTTTGGTGGACTCATATAAGTCATCAATTGGTATTAGAGCGGGTTTTTCCTATTAGGCACCTAGGAAGGATCCTCAAATGGCTGCTCCACCAAACTTTGAAGAAGGACAATCAACCTATACCTCCCAGATTCAATGGTCAATACTATGGCTGGTGGAAGACCAGGATGCATGATTTCATTATTACAGAAGATTCAAAGTTGTGGGACATTATATGTGATGGTCCACATGTTCCCATGAAGAAGATTGAAGAAATAGGGCAAATGGTGCCGAAAGGAAGACGAGAGTACAACGACATTGACAGAAAAGTTGTAGAAAAGAACTACCGTGCCAAGAAAATCTTGATGTGTGGCATAGGACCTGATGAGTACAACAGAGTCTCAGCTTGTGAAACTGCCAAAGAAATATGGGAGGCATTACAAACCGCTCATGAAGGAACCACTCAGGTCAAACAATCCAAGATTGACATGCTCACCACAAAATATGAGCTCTTTAGGATGAAGGATGATGAATCTATACAAGATATGCACACTAGATTCACCTCCATCATAAATGAGCTTCATTCACTTGGAGATGTCATTCCCAGAAATAAGCTCGTAAGGAAAATCCTCAGCGTCCTACCTGGGTCTTGGGAAAGTAAGGTAAATGCCATCACTGAAGCTAAAGATCTACACACTCTGACCATGGATGAGTTGATTGGTAATCTGAAAACTCACGAGATGAAAAGAAAGAAAGACAGTGAAAGAAGAGAGCCTAAGAAGGAAAAGAACCTGGTGCTTAAAGCTGAAAGGAGTGATTCAAGTGATGAAGTTAGTGACATGGCCTATCTTACTAAGAGCTTTCAAAAAATTGTTCAAAGAAATGGTGGCATACCAAAGTGGGGCAGTTCAAGTAAAACAAGGAACAACGATCTCTATCAAGGATGTGGAAAGTCAGGGCATTTCATCAAAGACTGCCCACTCGCGAAACAAGAGCAGTACAAGCAAAATCCTGACAAAGCAGGAAAAAGGAACCTGGTTCCAGAGAAAATATTCAATCGAAAAAGTGCTACTGACAATATCGTTAAGCAGGCTCTTGCTGCTTGGGGAGACTCCTCAAGTGAATCCGAAAGGGAATCAGATGCAGAAAACAATTCCTTGATGGCATGGAAACTGAAGCAACGAAGTACGACTCACTGTTCGCGCTGATGGCTCAGTCAGATGATGATGATGAAGAAGATGAAGATGATGAGGTAAGTTCCCGGGATGTTCAGAGAAATCTGAAATCCTATTCTTCCAAGAAGCTAAGGTCTTTATCAAATGTGTTAATTGATGCCTATTATAGCCTTATAAACGATAAGGAGACCCTCATAATAGAACTAGGAGAGGCAGAGCAATCTAGAGATGATCTAGTGGTCTGTGTAGTAGATCGAGATGAGACCATAGCTAATCTTGAAATAGAAAAGGAGGCCTTGAATGAAAGAATAACCAGTGTGGAAAATGAGAGAGACGACCTGATTGTAGTAGTTGTTGATCTAAAAGAAACAATAGAAGGCCTTAACAATGAGAAACACACCTTAGAAGAAAAAGTTGCATCTACTGAATAGGAAAGGGATGACCTGTTAGCAATATGCGCTGATCTAGAGGAAACCATTGAGGGACTCAATAGAGAACATAGGAATGTAAGTCTTGGAAAAGGGAAGGAAGTAGCCAGTGAGGCGTACATCATGCTTGAAAAAGAGTTAAATGTTGTAAAAACCAGTCTTTGCAGTGAACTCGAGAGGAATCAGCAACTCCAAGCTGAGTTGGAGAAAGTAAGAATCTTGAGAAATCCTTGAAGTGGACCTAGTCCTCAGATGCTGTTACTGCCATGTATCTCAACAATAGTGGAAACAAGCAGGGCATCGGGTTCCAAAGGGAGAAAACTCCCTACAACCCACACAGCAAGTATCTCACTGTACCTGATAACTGGCTATGTACCCACTGCGGAAACAATAGGCATTTTAAAGAAAATTGTCAGGCTAGGGTTCAGTCTGCTCAGAAGAACAAAGCGTTCATTGATAGAGTGACTACTAGCAAAGGACCAGGTACCACTCGCAAAAAGCGGATGCTGCCTGCGTGGACTAGAAAATCCCTCATTCATCCTTTTTTTAGTAACAAGGGACCCAACTAGTTTGGGTTCCTAAATCTAACCCTTGATGTGCATGTGCAGGGAGCAGTGAGGGGAAGCAGACTGGGATGGACTATGGACAGTGAATGCCTAAAGCACGCAGCTAGAAACATCATGAAATGCTTCTCACTGAAAGCCCTGCAGGAAGGGAATGTATCTTGAGAAGAATGTAAAGGGTACATTCTCGGTGAATGAAAAGGTAGAGAGGTTCCCTTGGCACACGAGTAGGAAAAGATGGAACTGGAAAATGGATGGATGGATAGTGCTCATCGCCTATGGAATCACCAAAATTCTGGGGAAAAGGAATGAACACTGCTCTCTCTTGAGAACAGGTGTCGAACTAGGTCCTTCCTAAATTTAAACTCGCCAGGAACCGCCAATTGGAAGAAAATGCCTTGCTCCTGACAACAGGAAAGATCAACTTAGGAAGCACAATGCGAATAGACGAGTGAAGAAATCCTTCTGGGGAATAACCCACAAAACAAGGTCAAAAGGTCCCAAACAAAGGAAGCACTAAATGGCAGGAGATGCTCATGGGGTATTCAACAAGACACTTTTCCTTGCCAAGAAAGAAACGATGATGATCAATATGATGAACCAATTTTGTCTCTGGGAAGTATCTGACTTTAAATAAGGATGGATGATAAAGTGAGCAAGAAGAAGGAAACTGGCAAAAGACAACTCAACTTCCTCCACCACGTCTCACACAGAACCTGGTGCACCTGTCATGATTTATGCCTTATCTTCTGGGAGACAATGAAGCAAAATGAAATGACCTCATCAACAACTGGAGAGAAATTGCAAACACATTGAAGGGTGAGACCATCCTTTGAGGGTCAATATGAAGAAAGGATTGATTGGTGGAAAGCATTGCAGAACAAAAGACCAAACTCCAGATATCTGCATCAAAGCCTCAAGAAGAGAATATTCCGGATAAATCAAGGTGAAGATGGGGTCAAAAGAATCTAATGAAGAACCTGATCTTCCATCTGCTGGTTGTGTAAGATACCATCAGGTAAAGGTAGCTAAAGTGTTTTCTGACCAAGCCTAACTCACATCAATACCGTTGTAGGTAAACACGCATGACAATCATAGAAGCTAAAGGTATGGCTATGAACTGCGAGAGGGGAGCTTCTAAAACTTTGTTCAAAAGACTGCTGAGCCATCAGATTCATGTATCTCAGGTTAGTAGTAATGTGCTTATTCTGCATACCCTCCTAAAACAAAAAAAATATGTTTAACAAAATTAATTCAAATGCCACATCATCTGACTTTTCACCGTCTATTTGTCATGTCTTGTCTTTCAAATCCTTTCATCCCCTCTGCACGGTAACACTTTCCACAAACCTACCGCCGCTCTTCAGAACTATTCAGTACCTGTTTTGCTCTCCACTCATCATTAGCCCTTCTTCCAATAAAGCCTTCTTTCTCTCTCAAGGCAAGTCATGAACCTTCATCTACTCTGTACAACTGGGATATTCTCTTCATCTCTCTCTCTCTCTACTACTCGTCTACCAAGTATTCATCTAATGGCGATCGAACAATCGTCTCATTCTCCCACCATTGACGCTGCCCCACTTCATCATTATTCTTGAAATCATCCCCAGAGCGTCATTATTTCACACCCTCTACCGCCTTACTAACTCCTGGTTCCTCCTCCACACCTACGATTTTTCCATTTCTGACAAACCCTGTTTACCATTATTTTGAGAATCATATGTCTAGTCAATCCCACGATCTCATCAAAGATCACACAGGAGGTTTTACTCCTCAAGTGTCAGAAACCCCTGAGGATGATCCTGACCAGTATCTGAACACCTCTATGTTGGACTCAGTGACTCTCAAGGAGTCACCAGAAAAGGAAGCAGCTCATAACATCATGGCTGTTGCTGCTGAGAGTCTGATGAATGAAGGAGCATATCTCTCGTCTGAGTACCAGGGGGAAGAAATTCCATTCCTAGGAGATGTAAGAACCACAACACTCCTCGAGTCCCTGGCTCATGAGATATTCTTAGAAAAGCCTTCTGATGAACCTAATTCTCTTCCATGCAAACTCACTCCTGCATCTCCTGTTCACTCCAAGCTCTTAGAGTCCTCCTCCAAATCACTCACTATCAGGTCACTACAGCAAGAGAGTTATGAGTCCTCATTTCAGAAAAATAAGAAGAGTGTCAGGACAAGGAAAATGAATCCAAAGGACTTCATCAAGGGAGTGTCAGTAAACCAAATAGACCAAGATGCTTCCAAGGAACCTGGTTCCTCAGTACAACAACCTATGACAATTCAACAGTCTATGAAAAAGGCCATCGATGAAACTGTTGAGAAACAGAAAGGGTCATCTGTAAAGTACAGTAGCAAGTCTAAACGGAGTCTAACTGAGCTAGTCGTGTCTGAGGACAATACAGTGGGGATGGCAAGCTGGAAAGGAAAGTCTGCTAAAGGGTCTAGTAAACAAAAAGAGGAAACTATTAAGGAACCTGGTATAATAAAGTCTATGACCCGTGATGGTGGTCTTTGGCAACGGAGATTAAGAACTCAGAAAGTGTTGTGGGGTCGTACATTTGATCCAGTAATTTCGGAGATGACAGGCATGAGACAAATTTTGGAGATTGTGGAATTTCAACAATGGGAACACTCGTTTGAAGAGAGAATGCCTTTGGTGTACGAAGATGTAGTACAAACTTTTTACGCATCTCTCTTCACTGTTGAGGGGGATCACATTTGTGTGCTTGTAAATGGAGTAGACATTGTACTCGACGCTTCGACGATTGGGAAAGATTCTCAGAATTCCGTGTGAAGGTATGTTTTCAGTTAAGGGTGTCTGTGATGTAAACTTTCGGAGAGCCATCCTGAAAGAACAAGGTATTCAACAGGGGGAACAGGTGCATAAGAAGGTTTTGCTTCCTGAGTACCAGCTTCTCTTTGAACTGGTTAACAAAGTGCTCTTACCCCGCTCTGAGAGGCTCTCTATTGCTACAAGATCGGACATGGTCCTAATGGATGCGCTCGATGAGTTTGTCCCAATCAATCTGCCTGCCATCATGATAGACCATATGCAGAAGGTGGCAAATTTCAAGGGTGGAAATCATGGGTTACCTTATGGCTTTCTCCTCACTCAGGTGTTCAGATTCTATAAGGTTCCCTTGGGGAATCCCGGAGTAGGCACACGCAAGCAAACCTTCTCTAAGACCACTCTAGAAGAATGTGAATGTATTGAAAAGGTTGGTGGAAGCATCTCGACCATCTCTCAGCTGATCAACGCTCAAAATGTAGCCTCTGAGGAAATAAGAAGGTTGTGGGCTCAAAATGCCATACTGAAAACTCAGCTCAGTCAAGCAGTTAAAGGACCTGATTCTCTACATGAGGAGATTACATGACTGACAAAGGAAAACGAGAGACTTCGGGCTCAATTACTTGAAGAACAATTGTACGCAAATGCTAGACTGGAGCTGGTTCTCAAAACCGTGGTTGTCTCTTCTTCCAAGCCTCCTTCCTTTAGTATCCCCTAGGATCCTCCTTGTGTCAAGCTATTTTTGCTCCAACCTCCTGTGGCTGCTGTTTTACTTTTGTTTTGCATGTTTTGTTGTGATGGCATGTTGTACTTAACCATTACTGCTCCTAATTTACTCAGTCCAATGTAAACATTAATGAAACAGCTTCCTTCTCGTTGCTTGTACAGCCCTGTGTTCTTCTGGCTTCTCTTTTCTGTCATGTTGTGTGCACATATGTGGCATGAGCTAGTTGTGTTAGACTTCCTTATGCTTCTTACCTGTTGGTGCTCTTTTTAATTCCTATCCTTTTTAATGATGCCAAAAGGGGGAAAAGAAGAAGTGTGAGAGAAGTGTGAGAATGAGGGAGATCTTAGATTAAGGGGGAACTTACGTGTGAGAATGATGGAGATCTTAGATTAAGTGTGAAAACGAGAGAGATCTTAGATTAAGGGGGAACTTCTGGCATCTCATCTGGTTATTTCTACTCTAAACAAATATTGTCCATGCCTAAGTTTGTCATCATCAAAAAGGGGGAAATTGATGGTTTTCAGTATTTTATGTTTTGATGATCTAACAAACTTGTCATGAAGAACCAGATAGAGCACCTAGCGCACAGGACATATATTTCTTTGAACTAATCGAAGCCTGAAAATCAGCAAAGGGAGGAACACAACAGGGACCTGATGATCTGGTCCTTTAGGGTTCTCTGACACAAGCAAGTCAATGACTGTACGCAATCAAGATAAAGAGGAACACAACAGGGACCTGCTGTCTTAGGGTTCTCTGACAAAAAGTACAAGTCAAGTACACAGCTGGAACGTGATAGAAGAAAGTGACCATCTGGCAACTGTTATAGAAGAGGAACACAACTAGGACCCGGTCTGTTGGTGTGTCCTGACAGGAAGTACAAAGCCCACTATCCAGTTGGAACGCAACTGCCCAGAAGTGGCTGTGCAGATTGTACAACAGTCACTTCTCACTGGGAAGAAGTATACACCTTGAGTTGACATCACTATCTATTGTGACATCTTTTGTGATAAAACAACCTGGTGCAAGACACTTTATTCTTTGTGCATTCAGTAATATTCTCTCAAGCATAGCAAAGTTCATCTAGCATTGAAGTCACTGGTGTGTCAAGAACAAGAAGACAACTCCACTAAGGATATGTGTCTAACCGAGTCTTATGTACGTCCATAGTTGAGTTGTAATCTTGTTAATTGTTCTACATTTTAATTCCTAGTTTGCTTTCTTAGAAGCGTTGTCTTAGGAACAAACCAAATTCGTAAACTTTAGAGTTTATGTTGCGACTAGGAATAGTCATAAGTTAAAGCCTCTTTAACTAGGAGAGTTATAAAGTGGCTTGTGGTGGTGCATCACAAGTTAGTTTGAAGTCTTTGCAAAAGGGTGTTTGCAAAGTGGCTTGTAATAGGTAGATTACAAGTTAGTTGAGTTTAAAGCCTACAGGTGTAGGTCTTGGTTTTTTGATCCCCTTGTGTGGGATTTTTCCACGTAGAAAATCTCTGGTCTTCTTTACATTCAGTCGTTACTGCATTCTACGTATCAGTCTCATAGAGGACCAGGTACTCTATAGCTTGGTGGACTCATATAAGTCATCAAAGCCCCATTAGAAGAACTACCTTGTTCATGATTTGGAGTTGGCTGCCATTGTCACGCGTTGAAGATTTGGAGGCATTATCTCTATGGTGTGTCTTGTGAGGTGTTTACTGATCATCTAGCCTCCATCACTTGTTTATACAGAAGGATCTCAATTTGAGGCAGCGGAGATGGTTAGAGCTGCAAAAGGACTATGATATTACTATCTTGTACCATCCGATAAAGGCCAATGTAGTGGTCGATGCCTTGAGTAGGAAGGCGGTAAGTATGGGCAGTTTGGCATATATTCTTGTTGGGGAGAGACCTCTTGCAGTTGATGTTCATGCCTTGGCCAATCGGTTCGTGAGGTTGGATGTTTCGGAGCCCAGTCGGATCTTAGCTTGTGTGATTTCTCAGTCTTCCTTGTTCGATCGTATCAGAGAGCGCCAGTATGATGATCCTCATTTGCCTGTCCTCAAGTATAGAGTTCAGCACGGCGATGCCAGAGATGTGACTATTGGTGATGACGGGGTATTGATGATACAGGTCCGAATATGTGTGCCCAATGTAGATGGACTTCGAGTGTTGATTCTGGAGGAGGCCCATAGCTCGCGGTATTCCATCCATTCGGGTGCCGCGAAGATGTACCAGGATTTGAGACGGCACTATTGGTGGAGGAGAATGAAGAAGGATATAGTGGGGTTTGTAGCTTGGTGTCTCAATTGTCAGCAGGTGAAATATGAGCATCAGAGACCGGGTGGCTTGCTTCAGCAGATGGATATTCTAGAGTGGAAGTGGGAGCGGATCGCCATGGATTTTGTAGTTGGACTCCCATGGACTTTGAGGAAGTTCGATGCTATTTGGGTGATTGTGGATCGGCTGACCAAGTCTGCGCACTTCATTCCTGTGTGTGCTACCTATTCTTCAGAGCGGTTAGCTGAGATTTATATCCGAGAGATTGTTCGCCCGCATGGTGTCCCGATTTCCATCATTTTAGATAGAGGTACTAAGTTTACATCGTAGTTTTGGAGGGCCGTGCAGCGAGAGTTGGGTACTCAGGTTGAGTTGAGCGCAGCTTTTCACCCTTAGACGGACGGGCAGTTCGAGCGCACTATTCAGATATTGGAGGACATGTTGTGCGCTTGTGTCATTGATTTTGGGGGTTCATGGGACCATTTTTTACCGCTCCCGAAGTTTGCATATAACAATAGTTATCAGTCGAGTATTCAGATGGCTCCATATGAGGCTTTATATAGGAAGCGGTGTAGATCTCCAGTGGGTTGGTTTGAGCCGAGCGAGGCTAGACTTTTGGGTATATACTTGGTACAGGATGCTTTGGACCAGGTGAAAGTGATTCAGGAGAGTCTTCGTACAGTGCAATCTAGACAAAAGGGAGAAGGTTTCGCCCATTAAGGGTGTTATGAGATTTGGGAAGAATGGCAAATTGAGCCCTCGGTTCATTGGTCATTTTGAAGTGCTTCGGATATTGGGTAAATGGCTTATGAGCTCGCTTTTCCACCTAGCCTGTCAGGTGTGCATCCAGTATTTCATGTTTCTATGCTCCGGAAGTATATTAGCGATCCGTCTCATGTCTTGGATTTCAGCACGGTTCAGTTAGACGATGATTTGACTTATGATATGGACACAGTGGCTATTTTGGAGCGGCAGGTCCAAAAGTTGAGATCAATGGTTATAGCTTCAGTGAAAGTGCAGTGGAGAGGTCGACCCTTAAAAGAGGCTACTTGGGTGTAATGACCCGATCGGTCATTTTGAGCTCTAGCGCGTCGTTCAGCAGTTTGAGGCCATGAGCAGCTTCACTTCAGGTATTATGACTTGTACGCATGGTCGGAATTGAATTTCGGGAATTTCGGGGTTGATTTGGAAAGAGAATTCTCATTTCGGAAGATTTGAGTTAAAAGAATTAACTAAGGTTAGATTTTTGAGTAAATGGCCTCAGAATCGGGATTCGAAGGTTCTAGCAGGTTCGTATGATGATTTCGTACTTGGGCGTATGTCCGGATCGGGTTTTGGAAGACCCGGGAATGTTTCAGCACCTATTGTGGAAGTTAGCATTTTTGGAAGAATTTCATAAGTTTGGGATGAAGTGCATTTCAGTGTTATTAAAGTCCGTTTGGGATTTCGAGTCTGGGAATAGCTCCGTATGGTGATTCTGGTGTTGGGAGCGCGATCGGGAGTGAATTCGAAGGTCCGTGGGTCATTTTGGAGTCATTTCGCTGAAGATAGAAAATTGAAAGTTTTTGAGAAGTTTGACCGGGAGTGGACTTTTTGATATCGGGGTCGGATTCCTATTTCGGAAGTTGGAGTAGGTCAGTAATGTCAAATATAACTTGTGTGCAAAATTTGAGGTCAATCGGACGTGATTTGATGGTTTCGGCATCGAGTATAGAAGTTAGAAGTTCTAAGTGCATTAAGCTTGAATCGGGTTGCGATTCGTGATTTCGATGTTGTTTGAGGTGATTTCAAGACTTAACTAAGTTTGAATGAGGTATTAGGACTGGTTGGCAGGTTTGGTTGAGGTCCCGGGGGCCTCGGGTGTGTTTCGGATGCTCAACGGGTCGATTCTTGCCTTGTGAGGATTGCTGGTTTTCTGGTGTGAGTGCAGGAGGTTTTTACTCCATGCGATCGCATAGTGCAAGATTTGGAGGCAGTCGGTATTAGCTTATGCGATCGCAGGGGTGTATGTGCGATGGTGTAGAGGAAGAAATTGGAGGCTGCTGGTTTTGGCTTATGCGATCACAGGGGTGTGTTTGCGATCGCATTGTGCAAGAATTTGGAGGCCCTGGGATTGGCTTATGCGATCGCGGAGCATTGTTTGCGATCGTATAGAAGGGTCGCCTGGGCAGTGAAATGTTTTAAAACGGGTTTTGGCTCATTTTTATCTCAAATCTTTCATGGGAGCCGATTTTGGAGCAACTTTGGAATTCCATTTTCATCACCAAGCATGGGTAAGTGATGTCTACTAGTTTTGAGTAAATACAAGGTTTACATATGGATTTAGACAAGGAAATTTGTACAAATTTGGGGATTTTGAGGAAGACCTAGGAATTTGATATTCTTGAATTTTTACCACGCTTTTGGGCATGAAATTGAGAGAAATTTATATATTTGGGTTCGTGAGAGAAATGTAAACCTCCTTGAACCATTGTTTCCTAGATGAAGTCTTGATTCACTGTTTGAATATGTGTTTCTATGTGTACCTGCATCGCATGTATGATTCGCGAGTAGGGTGATTGTTTATTTGTATTTGACCGCGTCGCATGTATGATTCGCGAGCGGGTTAATAGATGCATCTATGGTTCGCTCCATTCGACCCTCTGGCAGTGCACATTTTAAATATTGTTGGATCGGGTCGTACGATCTCGGCATGAGTTGCGCATGCTTGTATTGCTTACCTTGAAATTTATTGAAGTTGATATTGTCACTGTTGATACCCAATTTTTCCCTATCTATTTTTATACTCAAAATAGCATGTACATGCATATATAAGTATGCCCAAGAATTTTGACATTTTTTCTAATTTTTTAAAGCTTTTTAAAATCATTTTATTATTTGTTTTAGCAGTACAAAATTCAATAATTATTCCCAAAATTATCATTCGGGTGAGTGATTTATTTCCATCCTTATATTTACATCACAATATAATTAAGGTGATTTTTTCATTTTTTTTATAAATTTATTTGATATTTCTAAGCTAAAATTGCATAAAATTGCAATTATAGCCTATATTGCGATTAATAGCATTTTACAATTATAAAATTGTCCCCAGTATTTTTAGATTAACATTTATATATTATTAATTAATTCAGTGCTTTTAAATTTGTTTTTAAAATTATTTTAACTATTTCAATTAAATTAAAAGGGGAAATTGGCTATTTAATATATAGCCCATCTGCATTTCAATTATAGCCACATTACAGCCCCCAATTTAAACCCAATTTCAATCGAGCCAATTCCTAAAATCAACCCAACCCCTGACCCAATTAAATTACCCGACCGGACTCCCCTTTTAAATCACAGTCGTTGATCTAAAAGATCAACGGCCCAAACACACCCTTTCCTTTTTAATTTACCAAACCCCCCAACCCTAATTCATTTCTCCTAACCCGCTGCCCTTGAATCCCCTTCCTCTCCCATTCTCTCTTCAAACCCTAGTCGCCGCCACCCAAGCTAACCCTAATCCCTGCAATTCTCGCTGGTTTCCATGGCTTCTCAGGCCATGAAACCCTCATACTCACCCCCTATCGCTCCTGTGTGCTTGGTATTCCAAGGTTTGAGGCTAGACCTCAAAGGTCTCCACCTAGACCTCCGCCGACTTGAGGTTTCCGGTCATCTCCGGCCTGGCTCCGGCACATCTTGGTCTCCTGAGCCTGTTCCCGGTCTTATCCGACTTAGATCGGACATTTTCGAAGCCTTTCTCATTCTAGGGTTCATCTGAAACCCTAGCTATCGAGGTTTTTCTCCGATTCTCTTCAGATCTGTGTGTATTCATGCTTTACTTTGAGTTTTTAAGAGGTTTCCCCAACTTTTCTTTAAAAATTTTACTTTCAAAGTCATTTCTTTCTTAGGGTTTCTGAAAAATGCTTAAATGTTTTTCGACTTTTCTTCTCCCTTTCTTGTGTATGTTTTCTCTGCTATGTTCTTATGTTTCCTTTTTTTTTTACTATGTTTGCCATATTTTGTTCTTCCTTCTACCGTGTTTCTATACTATATTTCTACGCCATGTCTTCACATGCTATGTTCTGCTACTTGCCTTCCACTATGACTTGATTATGCTTCTCCTACTGTATTTTCCTATCATGTTCATTAAGTGTTCTTACTATGCCTGCTTAAGCATATTTTCCTCTATTGTTTCTTCTACTCTCATTGTGTTTCGAATTAATTCCCTTACACTGTTTGCATTGAACATTCTACTATACCTGCGTGTTTTCTCTTCTTTGCATTTGATTCAAGTCGAAAACCCTAGGATTTGGGGTTTTTGGTGAGTTTGGTTTCGTGTGTTTGGACTAGGGTTCTATTTGAGCCCTGGACTCTCTCAAACTCACTTTGGAATCCATGTACTGAGTTTGAATCCTTTTGTATATGAATTCTTCTACACCAAAGACTTTTCTGATTAGCATGACAATCCCTTTTATATGCGTGTTAAAAATTTTCTTCGAAAGGTTTTCCAACTTGTGTTCAAATCAGAACCCTTTTTAGGGGGTTAATTGATTACTACTGATTCTTCTTAAGTAAAGCCTCTCTTTACCTTTTTCTGACTTGGTTCATTCATACAAAATTTTCGACTCTTGATTGCTTGGCTGTCAATTGATTTTCTTTCCTTAATTTGCATGATCGTGTACTGTCAAAACCCTTTCCTTAAATAACTATTATGTATTAACCCTTCTTGCATTACTCTGAAAAGTGTTTAATTAACCTCTTTCCTTATTTACCTTGCCGTTTGAAATCAGAGTCCCTTAATTAAAGGGAAACCTTGTGTGATTGATTTTCAAACTATTTTTCTTACCTATTTCTGCTTCTTTTCTGCACTATAAATACAGGACACAATTCTAAACACACACACACGATTAAGCATACAGAAATCACAACTCTCTTCTAAACCTATACTCTTGCTTCTTGACTGCACTTTGGCTCTCATAAGTCTACTGTTTCTCCTTACTTGCTTCTTTGAACTTGTATGCTCTAAGATTAATTTCAGCATCTCTCTAATGTTTATTTACAGTCCCTGTATCCATGCCTGCCTTCAATTCTCTGCAAAGTTAATTTTTAAAGTATCTATATGCCTTGCTTGTTCTTTCTTTGTTTCTTGCTGCTAGTATAAACAATTGCTCCTATACCCCCATTCCCCTATATGTGCTGAGTTAAGGTATGGCCTGGCAGCATCCCAATTGCTGCCCAGGGCTAAACCTGGCCTTCAATAAGGTCTTAACTCCCCAATTCTAAGGCTGACATGCTGGTCAGAGGTGTGCCAGCATAGCATCCCAGTTGCTAGGCATGACCATCAGCCAGCCCTGGCTCCCCCCTAATTCCCTTTCATTGCACTTACACTTACTCCTAGTCTCTAAGTTCTGCCTCCCTCCTATGAGCCTTGCCTTGGGACCTTGAGTTCCCTCTGAACTTGGACATTTGAGGGCTGGCCCTTTCACACTGCACTATAATCTGATTCTGCAATGATATTTGGGGTGGAAGCATTGCCCGGAATTCTTGAAGTTCCTTGGAACTTTGACACATCCCAAATAAGAGAAAGGCTTTGAAAACCCGATCCTGGAAGTTGGTTTATCTCATATTATTCGACTCTGAGTCTGGGTTAGGCTGATTAGATGTAGATGTAATCACTGATGTAATTTTATTGCTTCCTCTGATTCATTTGGTCTGTAATAAATTCTGTAATAACTACTGGGGCGTATTGTGAAAAGGGATGGGATTGTATGCTGGCCAAAGGGTAGAAATCATGTTTCAGGATGTTTACTTTCTAATTCTGCATCTCACATAGAAATCATGTTTATAGGATATTTACTTTCAAATTCTGCATCTCACATAGAAATCATGTTTTAGGATGTTTACTTTCTAATTCTGCATCTCACATAGAAATCATGTTTGTAGGATACTTACTTTCAAAATTTAACATCTCATGTAGATATCATGCCTTAGGAATTACTATTTTCAAACCTCTGCATCTCACATAGATACCATGCCCATAAATCGTTGCTGAAATTCTTCATATCATATAGATAATACGCCTATAGGACTTCCTGCATTTTGCATATGCACCTGTCACTAGGCAAATCTGCTTATAGGATTTAAAATAACCAATTACACATAGATGACCTGCCTATAGGATCTCTGCATGACAATAAACTGCGGTAAAATCAGTAGCACCTAGAAAGCATGCCCATAGGAGCTATCAACTAAATCTGAATCGCCCACCCGCTCTTAAATCGAAAATCAGTGGTAATTTCAAACACTTGCAGAGCTTACAACCAACAATTCTTATTGCAATCAGTTTATTCCTCCGTTCCTGAATTAGTAGATATCATGCCTATAAGTCCCGTTTAGCGCACAGGCAAATAGTTAAGTAATTAGCCAACTGTCAATTTTCGACAAATACATCTAAGCAGGACTAATCTAGACTCCCTATCTGGGAAATATGTGGTAAATCAACTTTTCCTGCATTAATTTTAATTAAAGACCTAACCAGTATTTGTAAGTCGTGCTAAATAAGTTGTTTCTTCTTAAATGAGGAGGCCTATTTGAGTCCTTAATTGCTACCAGTTCCCCTCTAATAGTTTACGTGTTTTGATTGTCGCCCTAGATTTTTAACCTTTTTTAAACTCTAATAAGCCTAACTCCCTCCCCTTTTAGGATTAGTAGTCTCAAATGCCTCCGGGACTGATAGGTGGGACGGGTAATAGCACGCAGTAGGTAACGATACCATTCCGCGCTTAATACCTTAACGGGGTGGGGAGGGTAGACATGGAGATGATGATCACACGATAACACCATGCGTACGATTGGCTACCAGTGTTGTGTGTATGATCCATGTGTTTTACAAACCTAGGACCCCTTTCTTTTATGTAACTTTGTTATCAATAAAATTCTGTCTTTGTTTCAGCCACCCAAAACTCTTCTTTAATTTACTGCATTATTCTTGTCTTCTAAATTTTCATTTCTTTTATTTAAATTTCTGTACTAGGACGTTTTCTTAAACAAAGTGTGAGACCACTTAGGTCTTAATCTCAACATGCTTGTCATGTACCTATTTGTGACCTTTGTGTATAGAATTATTTGTCTGCATTTAAAGTCACAACATAGCATAGTCGGGAACCACACTAGTGGATCTTGAGGGGTGCCTAACACCTTCTCCTCGAGATAATTTCTAGCCCTTACCCGAACTCTGGTTTTCCAATTCAAAATCCTTAGTCTCCTAATGCACTTAATCATTAGGTGGCGACTCTTCAAATCCAAAAAAAAAAAACAATTCCCAAAAGGGAATAGAGTTGTCTTCCCAAATGTCGTAAACCCGATTTCGCGAGGAAAAGGGGGCGTCGACAGTCACTCCCTGACTTGAGAATAGACGTATAATTTATGAGAACGAAATTTGGAAAATTTCCCTTTCAATAAAGGAATTAATTACTTGTTTCATTCTGTTGAATTATAACCATGCTTTATAAAGATCCTGGATTTTATTATATTAATTGTGTATCATTATTGGACCACTAGTAAGTGTCGAAGTCGACCTCTCATCTCTACTTCTTCGAGGTTAGGCGGGATACTTACTGAGTACACGTTGTTTTCGTACTCATGCTACACTTGCTGTGCATTTTTGTTGCACAGGCACATGCATCTCTAGCGGCCTAGTGGGCGTAGCGGCATGGTTGATACGGAGACTTAAGTGAATTGTACTTCTCGAGACGACCCGCAGCCAGCAGAGTCTCCTTCACATTTTCATATTTACTTTCTGTCCTATTTGTATTCCAGGCAGTTGTTGTGTTAAATTGTATCCTAGAGATAGCTCATGTACTTGTGACACCGGGTTCTGGGATGGTTATGAGATGGTTCAATATTAAATTTGCTAAAGACTTCATCTTATTTTAGTGAAATTTCATTATTTACTATTTAATGTATAAAAGGAATGATTTCAATAAGTCCCAAAACGAGAATTTAATTAAACAAAGCAATAAAAGAAAACAATACACTTGGCTAGACCATACACTTGGCTAGAGCTTATTTGCTGCTGGGACTGCGTGAGCTGGTGAAGCTGTTCGATGGAGCTAAAGATGCCGAGTCTGGGGAAGGTCCTTCTGGGACCAGATCTCCTTCGATTCAGAGTTCCATGGTCTTCTCCGGCTTAGATCCACGAGTTTTCCAAGCCTTTCTCACTTCTAGGTTTCTTCTGAAACCCTAACCTTTCGAGGTTCTTCTGATTTCTCTAAATCTGTCCTAGATCTGTGTTTATCTTGGGGTCTCAAATGTTTTCTCAAAAGTTTCTTTCAAAACATGCTTTTTAACCTTTTCATCTTCCGTGATTTAGGATTTCTTTGATCTTTTAACATGCTCTACTGTGATTCTTATATGTTTTTTTTTCTACTATGTTTCTTCTATGATCCTTATGTGCTTCTTCTACTGTGTTTCTTCTACTTTGTTCTTACGAGTTCTTCTACTGTATTTTTTTTTGCATGAGTGTTCTTTATTATGTTATTCATGAGTTTCTTCTACTGGGAAATACGTGTTCCTTTATGGTTTCTGCTCTTATTCCATTAATATTTTTGCCTGACTTACTTGTCTTCATCTCTAGACTCGATTAATGGTAAAAACCCTAGAATTTGGGGGTTCATTCGAGTTTTGAGGTTATTTGTTATGTGATTTGTTTGTTTCTTATCTCTGAACGTGTTGATTTCAAAACCCTAGTCTCTTTAGACCTATTTGAGTTCCTGAAGTTGCTTCCTCTACTGTTCGACTGAGTTTCGAGATCTTTGTGTCAACTTTGTTTCTTCATACGATTCTGACCTCTTTACCTGACCTTTCGCATGCTATCTGGTATTCCCTCTTCTCTAACATGACTACCAGGTTACTATGGTCCTCTACTCACTGATTTTCTTTGATTGCATGATACTGTTCTTTGTCTTAAATCCAGCCTCGCATGCTTAATGTTTATGCACTCTTTATAGGTCAACTTTCCCTCTCAAAATAACCTTGATTGTGGACAGATTTCAAATCTCTTTGTGTAATTCTGATTGTACTCTTGAATTGATTCTTTCCTTTATTGTTTTGATTTCCTTTTTTTCTTGGACTTGTTGAAATATTTTCCTTTCGACCCTGCCTTTCTACTTAAGTTGATTTGATCCCATTACCTTAATTACATTAGTATGGGATTCTTACAGACCTTTCTTTAATTAAGGTCTAATGAACTTAACCCCTAATACATGTGGTATACTCGTACTGTGCTGAAAATATTTCCTTATTTGTCATGTCCAGCCCCGCGTGATTTCTTTCCTTATTTAACACTTGCATGCTACCGTTTGGTTTAATTGCTTTATTAAAGGAAGTCTTTGATACTGATTTGATTTTAATAAGACACATATTCCTCCAATTATGTCTGAATTACAATCCTTACCTTATTTCTGCATGTTTCTCACACTATAAATACCTGCTCTTTTATTAACACCCAAAAAAAACACAACAAAAAACACTGGAGTCTTTTCTGAACTCACACTCACACACAAAGTATTCTCTCTTGCTGTTTGTGTTGTGGCTTCTTTGCAACACTTCTGCTCTCTTTTGCTTGTCTCTTTCTGAAACTGATATGCCTTTATTTAAACTTTGCCTCATCCCTATGTGTTTATTCTATAGTCTCATTCTTTTGTGTGGTTTGTTGTTCATGCTTCGTAACTTATGCTAAGTATTTTTCCTTTCTTTGCTTCTGTTCTCATATGAATCCCTACCCCTAATCCCCTTTATGTGTTGAGTTGAAACCTTGGCCTGACAGTATCCCAATTACTGCCCAGGCCATGGTTTGACCTTCAATAGGTCCTGACTCTCCAATGTTTGGCTAGTGGGCTGGTCAGAGGTGTGCCAGCATTCTATGTTGCTGGGCATGACCACCAGCCTGCCTTGGCATCCCCTAATTCCCTCTATTGCACTTACACTTGTTCCTAGATTCTAAGTTCTGCCCCCTTCCAATGAGCCTTGCCTTGGGACCTTGAGTTCCCTCTGAACTTGAACATTGGAGGGCTGGCCCTTCCGCACTGCACTTTAATTCAGTTATGTAATGACATCTGGGTGTAAGCATTGCCTGGAGTTCTTGAAACTCCTTGGAAATTTGACATATTCCAGATAAGAGAAAGGCCTTGGAACTTGATCCCGGCAGTTGGCTCATATCATGTTGTTAGACCTTGGGTCTGAATTAGGCTCCTTGGATGCAGCTTAAAAGCTCTGATGTAATTTTATTCTCTGTTTGATTCATTTTGGTCTGTAATAATTTTTCAAATAACTTATGGGGTTTTAGTAAAAAGGGGAGGGTTATCTGTGTATGCATAAGAGTAGATATCCTTCCTATAGGAGTTTTTCTTTGAATTTCTGCACTTTCACATATAGAAATCATGCTTATTTCTGCACTTTCATCTATAGAAACCATGCTCACAGGAATTCTGCACTTTCATATGTAGAAACCATGCTCATAGGAATTCTGCACTTTCATATATATATATAGAAATCATGCTCATAAGAACTCTGCATATCATATATATATCCTGCTCATAAGAATTCCGCATGTAGGAACCATGTCTTTAAGATTCTGCATTTTTGCATCTATCGTTAGGCAAACAGTTATAGGTCAAAATAATAATCAATTGCATCATAGATACCATGCTCATAGGATTTTCTGAACTCTTGCCATGCCTGTAAAAAGTGTGTAAAATTAACAACACTAGAAAGCATGCCTTTAGGAACTATCAACCCAATCTGAATCACTCGTTTTAAGATTAGTCCGTCAGTAGTAACCAAATGCAGAACTCGTATCATTCTGTTAAAACTGGCAACTTTCAGTAATTAGTTCACTTCCTTATTCCTGAAACCAGTAGATGTCATCACCTAGGCAAACAAGTAAGTAGTTAATTGATTGCACCAGTCTTCGATAAGTTACAGCCAGGCGAGCCTAATGCGAGCTTCTTGTCTAAAAATATGTAATGAACCAGCCTGCCTAACGTTAAGCATAATTTTGACCTAATCAGTATATGTAAGACGTGCTAAACTACATGATTTCTGTGATTAAAGGAGGTTTGTCTGAGCCTTAATTGCTTTTGTGCTCCCATNGGTTCTCTGAGAAAAGCTTTGAATAAAAAATTGAGGGCTAGCCAGAAGAAAGAGAGCCCTGTTAAAGAATCTGACTCAAGCTCTGAGTCTGAAGCATTCATCTCTGCCAACGAAGGAGAAGAACATGGGTCTTCTGACACTGACAAAAATCAAGAAACCCCTGGCCGATTTCGCGAGAAAAAGGGGGCGTCGACAGCATGGCGACTCTGCTGGGGATTCATTAGGCTTTTACCACTTCATGTTATATGTGACTTTACTGCTTTCTTTACTGCTTTGTTTAATACCTTTATTCGAAACTGACTTGTCTTTCCGCTTCCCTTTTCTTTAACGCTTTCATTTACTGCTTTCTTTCAATACCGTTGTAATTTTCGAGCAGTTATTGTAACCATTATGAACGTGAAAATATGTGACAATCTGTTTCATTTTTTGTAATTGCATCTTCAACATCATATTCCACTCGTACCAAACAAATACCATAGCAACGCTTGATGAGTGGTTGCGCTCTTCCAATATTATTACCCCCTAAATTTTGGCAAAGGCGTATTTGCGGTAAAACTAGTCGATCAGCGGTGCAGTCGACGGTTCCGTGCCTTTCCCTCTTGAGTTGTCCGCTAGAGGGTACCGGTCTAGCACCCCATAGAAACCCTATCCTGTTTAACTGTTCATGCATCACTGTCAAACCTAGTCGAGTCAGTTATGCTGTCCACATAATGACTATTTAGGATAGCCTTATCCAAAGTCCACTGGGTTCCCCTGGGACCCAAACGGACAACACCATACTCTGTGCATTTATTTGGAGAACTAAATGTTGTTTATGCTAATTATTGATTTAAATAGTCGAGTCCGGCGGGGGTAAGGGACTAACGCTTTGTTTTGCAGAAAATGAGGCACGAAGTCCCCAGATTCGGCATGGTAACCAATATTAACCCGAGGTTGCTAAGATGGTGGGAGGACCTTCATTCCAGTGACCGGACTCTCGTCCGCAAGTATTTGGGAAACTTACCCTCTCTTTTGGAAATTCAGCCGGACAACATAATCATAGAGGCTGCGACCTTATTTTAGGACTGTGATAGATCGATATTTCGATTTAGGGACCTTGAAATGACCCCGCTGCTCGAGGAAGTAGGAGGGTTAGCCGGTATTCCTTGGGAGACTCCGGGTTTGCTCATGCCAGAAAACCGCAAGGGTAAAGGTTTCTTCAAAATGATGGGGTTGAAGAAAAACTCAGATTTGACTTGTTTGAAGGATTCCTATGTTCCCTTCGACTACCTGTACGAGAGGTACGGTCATAGCAAGTCCTACCGCACCTATCCAGACGAATTCACCCTCACCTTATTGGGGCATATCCATAGGAAGGTTTTCGTCTTCATGTTCCGTTTCTTGGGGATGATAGTGTTTCCCATGAAGATCCACACCAGACTAGCCATGGTCACCAAGATACTAATGGAGGGGATTGAAGGGCAACATTTCAGCATAGTGCCCATGATTGTTGCGGAGATCTACCGAGCTTTGGAAAATTGTCAACGAGGGGCCAGTCATTTCGAGGGATGCAACTTATTACTCCAACTCTGGCTTATAGAACATCTCCAAAAGGGTCGATACCGTCATGAGCTTCCGCGAAGGCCGTGGAATGATCATATAGCCTTTCACCATCCCAATAGAATGAACTATATGCCTGACATGTTTGCTCGGCTAGGGGATGCTCGAGGAAGGGTAGAATTGTTTGAAAACTTGAAAGAAGACAAGGTACAATGGATGTAACTTATTACTCCAACTCTGGCTTATAGAACATCTCCAAAAGGGTCGATACCGTCATGAGCTTCCGCGAAGGCCGTGGAATGATCATATAGCCTTTCACCATCCCAATAGAATGAACTATATGNATGACCCCGCTGCTCGAGGAAATAGGAGGGTTAGCCGGTATTCCTTGGGAGACTCCGGGTTTGCTCATGCCAGAAAACCGCAAGGGTAAAGGTTTCTTCAAAATGATGGGGTTGAAGAAAAATTCAGATTTGACTTGTTTGAAGGACTCCTATGTTCCTTTCGACTACCTGTACGAGAAGTACGGTCATAGCAAGTCCTACCGCACCTATCCAGACGAATTCACCCTCACATCATTGGGGCATATCCATAGGAGAGTTTTCATCTTCATGTTCTGCTTCCTGGGAATGATAGTGTTTCCCATGAAGAAGGCTAGGATCCATACCAGACTAGCCATGGTCGCCAAGACACTAATGGAGGGGATTGAAGGGAAACATTTCAGCATAGTGCCCATGATTGTTGCGAAGATCTACCGAGCTTTGGAAAATTGTCAACGAGGGGACAGTCATTTCGAGGGATGCAACTTATTACTCCAACTCTGGCTTATAGAACATCTCCAAAAGGGACGATACCGTCAAGAGCTTCCGTGAAGGCCGTGGAACGATCATATAGCCTTTCACCATCCCAATAGAATGAACTATATGCCTGACATGTTTGCTCGGCTAGGGGATGCTCGAGGATGGGTAGAATTGTTTGAAAACTTGAAAGAAGACAAGGTGCACTGGATGTTCGAATGGTTCCCCACTGGAGAGTTCATCATCCGCTCTCGAGACGCTCCATTCCTTATACTCATTGGTCTGAGGGGAACTTATCCCTATGTCCCTCTCCGAATCATGAGGCAGGCAGGAAGGAAGCAAGTCGTACCAAAGGTAGAAAAGATGAGTCATTTCAAGGCTGATTTCCAAGACGACGATAGCCCATACAAATGTCAAGCTCAACAAATGTGGAACAGCAAGGTCGTCCTGGAGAGGGATTCCATAGAACCTGACAGGTATCATGCCGGCTACACCTCATACTATCCGGGTTGGCTGGAGGAAGATCATGCTGGGTTAGGACAGCCCGGGTCTGTTCGAGGTCACAGGGTCATCGACGAAAGGGCTGAGATACAGGTTAAGTACAACCAGTTGCGCAAGAAGATCAGGGAGTGCGAGAGCGAGCATCAGGAGATTCAAGAGGCAAATCAAAAGTTGATCGAGGAATGGAAGGATATGGCTGTCAGAGCCAACAAGCGCCTAGGGCATTTGGAGCGAGGGTTAGTAGAGCTGGAAGGGAAATTCATCCGGAGGATCGAGAATTGCCAAAACGCCGAGGGAAATGAAGGAGGACATTTGGCTAGGGCTTATCTGCTGCTGGGATTGCGTGAGCTGGTGACGCTGTTCGATGGAGCCAAAGATGCCGAGTCTGGGGAAGGTCCTTCTGGGACCAAATAGTTAGGAGTTTCTTTTCTTTTCCGCTTTGAAATGTAATAAGGCCAATGGCCATTAGTGACATTTTTTTTACTTTATGCAATTTTAGTGTCGTTTTGGGATTCGTCTCATTTTTATCAATAAAATGAGGCATTTAGCATTATAAGTTCTCCAAATCAACTTGTCGCTAGGCCTAACTCGGGCACAACGAGGCACCCAATTTAGGACGCGATTTATATTCTTGTACTATGTGTTTAAACATTGCAATATTTTTTCTCACAATCCGCACTAACTTGTTACCTTTTGTTGTTTTTACTTTTATTTTTTATTCCCCTCCCCAAAAAGGTTTGTTCGTGCATTCTGGCATCATCATCCTACCCCACAAGATCTAAGGGCCCTCCACCACCTCCTCCTCCAAGTCCTATCAAAAGCAAGAACAAAGCAAAGATGGAGAACGTGAACAACATCAGAAAGGACGACTCAGCTAAAAGGGTAGAAGTTCCTCAGCGTGTTCAGGTATCCAAAGAAAGTGCCGCGCAGCTCGAACAGAAGCTACTGAAATTTGAAGAAGAGCTAGACCAAGTTCGGAACTTGGCAAGTCTGTCATTCTCCCTCACTACTCCAGATGTCAACTTTCCCAATGCTCAACACCCCATCCCAAAACCGTAGAAATAGCCCACTACTCATTGCAACACACATCCCAACAACACTCCACTCGTCATCCCTGAACCATCAAATGATCATCCCCACCACACTCCCATATATGTGGAAACCTTGCCACACTACACCAAACCCATTACAAACACACCAGAATCTGATGACAAAGATTCTCTCATCAAGAATTTGGCTGCCGAGCTCAAGAAATTGACCAGTCGAGTACAGGGCGTTGAAGGAATCAAAGGCATTGAAGGGTTGAATTATGAGGATCTTTGCATCCAGCCGGACGTTGAACTTCCCGAGGGGTACAAACCTCCCAAGTTCAAAATGTTTGACGGCTCAGGGGATCCTAGAGTCCATCTGAGGACATACTGTGATAAGCTGGTCGGCGTAGGAAGAGATGAAAAGATTCGCATGAAACTCTTCATGAGAAGTTTGAAAGGCGATGCGCTATTTTGGTACATTAGCCAAGATCCCAAGAAGTGGACGAGTTGGGTTGGAATGGCGTCCGATTTCATGGACAGGTTCGGGTTCAACACAGAAAATGCACCAGATATCTCCTACATCCAGAATCTGAAAAAGAAACCCACTGAGACATTTCGCGATTATGCTACTCGATGGAGATCCGAGGCTGCTCAGGTCAGGCCGGCCTTAGAGGAAGAGCAGATGAACCGATTTTTCGTCCGAGCGCAAGATCCGCAGTATTATGAGAGGTTAATATTGATAGAGGGCCAGAAATTCTCCGATATCATCAAGCTGGGAGAAAGGATTGAAGAGGGCATTAAGAGCGGAATGGTCACTAATTTTGAAGCACTGCAGGCTACCAGCAAAGCCCTGCAATCTGGTGGCGCGTCCAAGAAAAAGGACGTGAGTGCCGTGATGGTTGCACAGCGAACCAAGTCCCCAATAAAATACCAAGCCTACCCGGTACCCCCTCTCACATACCAACCTATCCCCAATTACCAAGCACCTCCGCCCTCTTACCAAATTCCATCACCTGCTTACCAATCATCTCCCTCTCCCACATATCAACCCACCTCACCAAGATATTCCTAACCTGCACCCGTCTACCAAGCCTATAATGCCCACTACCAATCACCTCCCGCTTGCCAAAACTTCCCCAGGCCACGCCCTAATTTTGACCGCAAACCTCCCAGGCAATACACCGCCATCGCCAAGCCAATCGACCAGCTATATGAAAGGCTCAAAGTTGCTGGTTACGTCACCCCAATTCCTGCCATAACTCCAGATAATCATTCCCAGTGGGTCAATTCAAATAAAACTCGTGCATACCATTCCGGCATGAAAGGGCATACCATTGATGAGTGCCGATCTCTGAAAGACAAAATCCAAGCTCTAATTGACAACAAAATCATCGTGGCCAAAGAACCTGCTCCTAATGTTCGAAACAATCCCTTGCCTGATCATAAGGGTGGTGGTGTGCATATGATTGAAGTGGAAGATGATTGGGACCCCAAGGGGTCAATTGGATTAATTGCCGATGGTGACGAGCCCAAGAAACCAACCGTCACATTGAATCCAATTATAGTCCAGATCCAGCCTTTTGGGGATGCTGAAGTAAACATGTATGTGCCTCTCGAGTTTGAAACACCGTCATCCAAAAGGACAGCAGAGCCTATTGAGGTGGAGTTGGGGTCTCCGAAAGTACCATTCGAAGTTGCTGTATTGCCACCCAAAACGAGAGTGCCCATTCCTGTAGTGATGACAGACGTAACGCCGTTCCATACACAGGCCATACCTTGGGATTACACCGCCGAGGCAAGAAGGAAGGGAAAGACTAGGTCCGGAGAAGCAATTGCAGCACAAGGTATGACCATGACCGGCAGGGTTTATACTCCGGAACATTTGGTTAAATCAAGTAAGCAGGCCTCTGGACGGCCTATTGAAAGTGGGCCCGATGATCTCTGGCGGAAGATACAGGGAAAAGAATACTCAGTTGTCGACCAATTAAACAAAACACCAGCGCAGATCTCCGTCCTAGCTCTACTGCAGAGCTCCGAGACACACAAGAATGCTCTGATGAAGATACTAAGCGAGGCATATGTACCCAGCAATATAACTGGAGGAGAAATGGCAAACATGGTCGGGCAGGTATTGGAGAGTCATAAGATCACTTTCCACGAGGATGAGTTACCCCCTAAAGGTTTAGGACACAACAAAGCGTTGCACATCACCGTGCAATGCGAGGACTATTTCATCACCAGGACTTTGATTGACGGAGGGTCCAGCCTCAACATTTGTCCATTGGTGACCCTCAGAACATTGGGGAAAAGTCTGCATGAAATCAAGGATGGGGCTATCAACGTCAAAGCTTTTGATGGTTCCCAAAGGTCCACTATTGGAGAGATTAGTTTATGTCTGCAAATGGGGCCAACTTGGTTCGATGTTGATTTTCAAGTAATAGACATCCCAGCATCCTATAACTTGCTACTGGGACGACCTTGGATCCACGCTGCTGGAGCTGTAACATCAACCCTGCACCAGGCAGTGAAGTTCGAGTGGAATCACCAAGAAGTGATTATTCATGGTGACGGTAGTAACCCCATATACAGTCGCCAAACCATCCCAGCAATTGAAGGAAGAAGGAAGCTTAGCACCACATTGAGCGAGTCAACGCCGTGGACAAAGATAAGTGGTAGGATAACAAGATAGAGAGTATACTAAACTGGAGCGGGTATGAACCTGGCAAAGGGCTCGGCAAGAACCTTCAGGGAATCACCAAGCCTATCAAACTGAAGAAACATGGCACCACTTTCGGGTTAGGGTATGGATATACTTGGAAGGAATTCAGGAACTGGTCGCCACCATGGCGCGGCCCTTACTATCCGCTGGAGCACCCTATACCCCGCCTGGAACAGACTTTCCAGCCGGCCGAAATCATATATGGGACAGAGGAAGATGAAGCATTAGCAGCAATGAAGAACCTGTTCTTGAAAGATGACAATATGGACTGTCACGTCATTCTCGAGGAGGAAGGGGAGGAAGGCCCTTCCATACAGGCAGTGAACCGAGGAGAGCGCCTCAACAATTGGTCCGTCAGAACCACCAAGGCCCGGAGAGCTTCGGGGTAGCAAGGCTGAACAAAGCATTGTGCATTATCTTTTATTTTATGCTAGTTGATTTCCCTTCAGTATTATCTTTGAATTTTGAAAAGAGCCCCGATGGTCAAAACAATTCTTTCAGCATTTATTAAAGCATTTCAATTTTTTATATAAATCTCGCTCTTATTATCTCTTTTTCTCTGCCGTTTACTTTACTTTACACAGCATTATTATTACTTATCTTGATAAACCGATGAATGTGACATGCGACGAGGTAACGCAACAAACGGACATAGACTCAGAAGAAGATGAAATACCGGAAGAGATTGTTAAAGAGGACGAGGACTTTGAGAATAGACCTAAGTCTAACCTGGACGAGACTGAGGTCGTCAACCTGGGGGATACAGAGAATGTCAAGGAAACGCGCATCAGTGTTCACCTGTCACCGTCAGAAAAGGAGGAGTACACGGAGTTATTAAAAGAATATGAGGACGTATTTGCCTAGTCATATGATGATATGACCGGTCTCAGTACATCTATTGTAGCTCACAAATTGCCAACAGATCCGACATGTCCGCCGGTAAAACAGAAGCTCAGAAAGTTCAAGCCGGACATGAGTTTTAAAATCAAGGAAGAAGTTACCAAGCAAGTCAAAGACAAGGTTCTCAGGGTAGTGGAGTATCCAACACGGTTAGCCAACATTGTGCCAGTGCCGAAGAAGGACGGGAAGGTCAGTGTCTGTGTCGACTACCGGGACCTCAACCGGGCCAGTCCGAAAGACGACTTCCCCTTGCCGAACATACATATTCTGATTAACGACTACGCCAAGCACAAGCTGCAATCATTTGTCATTGTTTTGCTGGGTATCATCAAATATGGATGGATGAGGAAGACGCTGAGAAAACGGCTTTTATCACGCCATGGGGGAATGGATGTCATCGGACCTGTTGAGCCTGCCGCATCAAACGGGAACATGTTCATTCTAGTGGCCATTGATTATTTCACAAATTGGGTTGAAGCAGCGTCATATAAAGCAGTAACCAAGAAGGTTGTGGCAGATTTTGTTCGCGACCGCATCGTTTGTCTATTCGGCATCCCAGAGTCGATCATCACTGATAATTGTTCAAATCTCAACAGTGACTTGATGAAAGCCATGTGTGAAACATTCAAAATCGAACACAAGAATTCTACAGCCTACAGGCCTCAGATGAATGGAGCCGTAGAAGCGGCCAATAAGAACATTAAGAAGATACTAAGAAAAATGATAGAGAAACACAAGCAATGGCATGAGAAGTTATCATTCGCTCTACTGGGATACCGTACCACATCCGCACGTCGACTGGGGCAACACCCTATATGTTGGTTTCGGTACCAAGGCAGTCATCCCAGCCGAGGTAGAAATTCCCTCCCTGAGAATTATGCAGGAAGCAGAACTTGAAGATGCAGAATGGGTAAAAAGTCGCTACGAGCAATTAGCCCTTATAGACGGAAAAAGACTGAATGCAATTTGCCATGGTTAGCTTTATCAGAATAGAATGACCAGAGCTTTCAACAAGAGAGTCAGACCAAGACAGTTCGCGCCAGGGCAGTTAGTACTGAAAAAGATTTTTCTGCACCAAGATAAAGCCAAAGGGAAATTCTCTACCAACTGGCAAGGTCCGTACGTGGTTCACCGGGTTCTAACTGAGGAGCCCTCATACTTGCAGAGATCGACGGAGAAGTTTGGCCGAAGCCGATCAATTCAGATGCAGTGAAATGATACTATGTGTAACTACTATTGATTCCTTTATGATGTAATTTGAACTACGCCTGACCTGATTCCCGTTTAAGAGGGGATACGTAGGCAGTCCTATGGGTTCGGTCACAATTCAATAAAATTTCCATTTTTCCCAGATACTGGAAACTGGGGCAGAATTTTGAGGAGGACCCTCAAAATTCCGAAGTTGATTTCCGCCAATCACCGTGCGTAGCCGTCAGAGGCACCGGCCCAGTAAACTGGGGCAGAATTTTGAGGAGGACCCTCAAAATTCCGGAGCAAAAGAGGTTGCGATATCTTGAACCGTGTCGCAGTCGTCGATTCATCTAAAAACATTTTATCTATTACGTATTTACATCATATTTTATTATTTTGCTAAATCATGCATAAATACTATCAGAACAGCTTTGTCAGCAACGGTACCCAAATGAAAGCAAGAGCCGAGTAGGACGAGCGCAGTCCGCGGGAAGACGAACTAACCTTCCCCCTTGACAAAACTCACAATCTTTCTTTGAATGCAGGTACCCCCAAGACATAGAATTATCGGATACGGTTACAAACTCATACTTTTCAGGAATACAACTCCCAGAATCATCACCTATTTTCAAGTGTTACTCACACGCAACATCCCCAGCAGCCACAGTGACAATCAACTAGCAGCTATCGTCTCTCAGCTAAGAAATTTTGTCACTCTTCACCTCTATTCTCGCAAACTGCATAAGGCTACTTTTCTGCCTTCCGGAACTAAGCATTGTCTCCATTTGCATTTTCTTACACTGCATAAGGCTACTTTTCTGCCTTCCGAGACTAAGCATTGTCTCCATCTGCATTTTCTTGCACTGCATAAGGCTACTTTTCTGCCTTTCGAGACTAAGCATTGTCTCCATCTGCATTTTCTTGCATTGCATAAGGCTACTTTTCTGCCTTCCGAGACTAAGCACTGTCTCCATCTGCATTCTCTGCATTGCATAAGGCTACCTTTCTGGCTTCCGAGGTTAAGCTCTACCTCCATCCTGCATTTTTCTTGCATTGCATAAGGCTACCTTTCTGCCTTCCGAGACTAAGCATTGTCTCCGCCTGCATGGCTGAAATATCGCCAATTTTATTTAAATCCTGCATGGCGGAAATATCGCCGACTTTATTTAAATCTCTGCATGGCTGAATATCGCCAACTTTATTCAAATATTTGCATGGCTGAAATATCGCCAACTGCATTTAAATCTCTATATCGGTTGAAAGATCGCCAGTTTATATTTAATCATTATTGGCTGAAATATCGCCAACATTATTTTAATCCTTGTCGGCTGAAATAGCGCCATTTATATTTATGCCTTACATCGGCTGAAATATCGCCATTTACATTTCTCCTTTACGTCAGCTGAAACATCGCCAGCTTTATTCAAATTTCTGTCGGCTGAAATATCGCCATTTATATTTCTTCTTCACATCGGCTGAAATATCGCCAAATCCTGCGTTTTATCGGCTGAAATATCGCCAAATCCTGCATTTCATGGGCTGAAATATCGCCAAATCCTGCATTTCATGGGTGAAATATCGCCAAATTGTCCAAAGGCGCCATTGTTCGGAGGCACCATTTTCATAGCCCGAGAACGCCATGCCATGGCCCGAGGACCCCGCTTTATATTCTGCACACCATTATTCAAAGGCATCATGGTTCGGAGGCACCATCATCATAGCCCAAGAACATCATTTCATGGCCTGTGAATCCCTTATTATGCGCTTCATGGCCCAGGACATCATGGTCTGAGGACGTCGACAACCGTCCAAAGACAACATTCATGGTCCAAAGGGAACTTGCATCATGTTTAAATTTACGCACATTATACGTTGTATTGCTCACTTGTAGGTACGCCGGCTAGCAACGACCATCTCAACAGGAGCGATCCCGCTCCAGTTCCCGCAGCCTATCAGATTTAAGCTACAACCTAAACATCGCGTCCGTCCTTTTCGAAACTCTATTGGCATATTCCGCCGATGGACCCCGAACTACATATGGCCTGATTCCTGTAAAACCAAGGATATGTAGGCAGCTCAAGAGCCAGAGCTCGGTCGAAATTCTTTGCAAATCACCTCTTTCGGTCAAAATTGGCCATCCTATCTTTACCCGATAACTTTTTCATCCTTCCCGGGTAAAGAGGGGCAGCTGTTGATACCCAATTTTTTCCTAGATATTTTGATACTCAAAATACTTTCAAAATAACATATATACGCATATATGAGCATACCCAAGTTTTGGTACTTTTTCCAAAATTTAAATGATTTTTAAACCAATTTATTGCCTATTTTAATACCACAAAATCCAATAATTATTCCCAATATCATTTTGTGATACTATTTCATTCTCATATTTACACCTAAAATATAAATAAGGTTAGATTTTTAGTTACATTTTTTAAAAAATTTTAATTTGTATATTTTTTTTAAAAGCTTAAATTAGTCGTGTAATTTGCAATTATAGCCTATTTTACNGGAGCACCCCGATATTGAAGGGACCGGACTCCAAAAAGTTTATCTAGAAGCCTTTTTCTCCGAACGCGGCACCAAAGCCAATCCCAAATAGGTTTCGTATGCCCGACACCCCCCAAATATAATGGGAACACGGAACCAAATGAGCATGTGACCTCCTATACATGTGCAAGCAAGGGGAACAATTTGGAAGATGACGAGATCAAATCAGTGTTGCTGAAGAAGTTTGGGGAGACTTTGTCAAAGGGAACAATGATATGGTATCTCAACTTGCCCCCAAATTCCATTAAATCGTTTGTCATGCTTGTAGATGCTTTTGTAATGTTGGGGCCATCAAGATCCAGACCAGGAAGTCAGATCTTTTCAAGGTCAAACAAAGGGATAAAGAGATGCTCAGATAGTTCGTGTCAAGGTTCCATAAATTAGCCCAATTTTAGACCCAATTAATCTAGCCCAACAACCCGTTTGAACCGACCCACCCGGTCTCCCATCTAACCCCTTCTAATCACAGCCGTTGATCTAAAAGATCAACGGCCCAAATACACCCTTTCCTTTTTAATTTACCAAACCCCCCCAACCCTAATTCATTTCCCTCTACCCGCCGCCCTTGAATTCCCTTCCTCTCCTATTCTCTCTGCAAACCCTAGTCGCCGCCACCCAAGCTAACCCTAATCCGTTCGATTCTCACCGGTTTCCATGGCTTCTCAGGCCGTGACACCCTCATACTCACCTCCTATCGCTCTTGTGCGCTTGGTATTTGAAGGTTTGAGGCTAGACCTCAAAGGTCTCCACCCAGATCTCCGCCGACTTGAGGGTTCCGGCCATCTCCGGCTTGGCTCCGTCATATCTTAGCCTCCTGAGCCTGTTTCCAGTCTTATCCGACTTAGATCGGACATTTTCTAAAGCCTTTCTCGTTCTAGGGTTCACCTGAAACCCTAGCTGTTCGAGGTTTTTTTCCAATTCTCTTCAGATCTGTGTGTATTCATGCTTTACTTTGAGTTTTTAAAAGGTTTCCCCAACTTTTCTTTATAAAATTCTTTTTCCAAAGTCACTTCTTTCTGATTTAGGGTTTCTGAAAAAAATGCTTATGTGTTTTCCGATCTTTCTTCTCCCTTTCTCGTGTATGTTTGTCTCTACCATGTTCTTATGTTTTCTCTTTTTTTTTTTACACATGTTCTTCTACTATGTTTGCTATATTTTGTTCTTCCTTCTACTATGTTTCCGTGCTATGTTTTCACATGCTATGTTCTGCTACTTGCCTTCCATTATGACTTGATATGCTTCGCCTACTGTATTTTTCTACCATGTTCATTAAGTGTTCTAACTATGCCTGCTTAATCATATTTTCCTCTACTGTTTCTTCTACTCTCATTGTGGTTCGAATTAATTCCATGACTCTGTTTGTATTAAACCTTCTACTTTATCTGCTTGTTTCCTGTTCTTTGCATTTGCTTCAAGTCGAAAACCCTAGGATTTGGGGTTTTTGGCGAGTTTGGTGTTGTGTGTTTGGACTAGGGTTCTATTTGAGCCCTGGACTCTCTCATACTCACTTGGGGTCCATGTACTGAGTTTGAATCCTTTTGTGTATGAATTCTTCAATACTAGACTCCTCTGATTAGCATGACAACCCCTTTTATATGTGTTAAAATCTTTCTTCAAAAGGTTTTCCAACTTGTGTTCGAATCAGAATCCTTTTTTTGGGGGTTAATTGATTGCTACTGATCCTTCTTAAGTAAAACCTTTCCTTAGCCTTTCTGACTTGGTTATTCATGAACCAATAGTTGCAAATCTCTGATTCCTTGATTTATTGGGTACTGATTGGTTCTTACCTTATTTGTTTAACCGTGTATTTCAAAATTTCTTCCCTTAGTTAAACTCCTATGTATTTACCCCTAATTGCCTACTTTGCACAAGATGCTTACTTGATCTCTTTCCTTAAATACTCTTTTGTTCATTACCGTTTAAGTTTGAACTCCTTAATTAAAGGAAGTTCTTCTACTGATTGATTCTAATTGGTACATGGTTATTTCTTTGCCTTATTCCTTGCCTGTTTTCAAACTATAAATACATGCTCTTTTATTAACACAACACACCGACTTTCGTAGTTTTCTGAACTCACACTCACACTCAAAAAGTATTCTCTCTTGTTGCTTGTACTGTGGCCTATTTGCAAGACTTCTGTTTTCTTTGCTTGTCTCTTTCTGAAACTGGTATGTCCTAGTTTAATTCCAGCATCAACTCTAATGTGTTTACTTACCAATTCTCCTGTCCATGCTTACTTTACTGCCTGTAGAATTTAACCTTTGTATAATGTGCTCATATCTTGCTTATGTCTTGCAATGAATCCCATTCCCCATGTCCCCCTTGTGTTTGAGCTATAGTTTAAAAAACATGGCAATATACAAAATTATTGTCCATGGATGTAAACTGGACCCTTTGGGTCCTAAGCTCTTTCAACTTCCCATCCCCATTCCCTTATGTGTGTTTGAGTTAAGGTTTGGCCTGGCAGCATCCAAATTGCTGTCCAGGGTCGAACCTGACCTTCAATAGGTCCTAACTCTCCAATGTTTGGCTAGTGGGCTGGTCAGGGGTGTGCCAACATTTTATGTTCCCGGGATTAACCACCAGCCTACCTTGGCATCCCTTATATCCCTCTACTGCACTTACACTTGTTCCTAGACTCTAAGTTCTGCCCCCCTCCAATGAGCCTTGCCTTGGGACCTTGAGCTCCCTCTGAACTTGGACATTGGAGGGCTGGCCCTTCCACACTGCACTTTCATTCAGTTCTGATATCTGGGTGTGAGCATTGCTTGGAGTTCTTGAAATTTCTTGGAACTTTGACGCATCCCGGATAAGAGAAAGGCTTTGGAACCTGATCCTGGCAGTTGGCTCATATCATATTGTTAGACCTTGGGTTTGAATTAGCCTCCTTGGATGTAGCTTATGAGTTCTGATTGTAATTTTATTTTTAGTTTTTGATTCATCTTGGTCTGTAATAAAATTTTGTAATAACCTCTGGGGTGATTAGTGAAAAGGGAAGGGCAACCATGCATGCAAAGGGGTAGATATCATGCTCATAGGGAATTACCACACTTCTGTACTCATGTACCTTGCCTACAGCTTTGCACATTTGCATATCACACGTAGATACCATGTCTATAGGTTTATGCATCCACATAGATATCATGTCTATAGGTTTATGCATCCACATAGATACCATGTCTATAGGAATTTTGCATCTCCATATGGATACTAAGTAACCAGAAATCCAGACTCTACGCATGCATTGTTCACTAGGCAAACCTATTTATAGGATTAAAAACTAACAGTATTCAGATACCATGCCTATAGGATTTCTGCGCTCCTGCTACGCCTATAAAAAGTGTTTAAATTAACGACGCTAGAAAGCATGCCTATAGGAATTATCAATCAAATCTGAATCACTCGTTTTAAGATTAACACTAATTACAGAGCTCGCATCATTCTGTTAAAACTGGCAACTTTCTTAATCATTTGTTTCTTTATTCTTGAAACCAGTAGATGCCATGCCTATAGGCTATCACGTAGGCAAACAAGTATGTCGTTAATTAATTGCACTGGTCTTCGATAAGTTGCAGCCGGGTGAGCCTAATGCGAACTTCTTGCCTGAAAATATGTAATGAACCAGCCTGCCTAACGTTAAGCATTATTTTGACCTAATCAGTACATGTAAGACATGCTAAACTACATGATTTTCTGTGATTAAAGGAGGTTTATCTAAGCCTTAATTGTTTTGTGCTCCCATAACTGCTTTCATGTGTTTTGCTTGACGCCTTAGTATTTTAACGTTTTTAAACCTCTGAAAAGCCAAGCTTCCTCCCTTTAGGATTAGTAGTCCTAAAAGCCTCCAGGACTTATAGGCGGGACGGTTAATAGCATGCAATAAGTAAACGAGACTATTTCGCGCTTAATACCTTAACGGGGTGGGAAGCGTAGATATGGAGATGATGATCACACGATAACACTATGCGTACAATTGACTACCGGTGTTGTGTGGATGATCCATGTGATTTATAAACCTAGGACCCCTTTTCTTATACAACTTTGTTTAATATCAATAAAATCTTGTCTTTTCAACTACTCAAAACTCCTCCTTAATTTTACTGCATTATGCCTTTTCTTCCAAATTTTTCTTCTTTGTTTATTCAATGTATTGATTAATTTTCTGCGTTTAGTCCCCCTTTTAAACAAATTGTAGATCATCTAGACCTTTATCCCACATACTTGTCACGTATTTATTTGCAACCCTTATGTGTAAAATCTTTTGTGTATCTATTTGCATTAAAGTCACAACATAGGATGGTCGGGAACCACACTAGTGGATCTTGAGGGGTGCCTAACACCTTCCCCTTGAGATAATTTCTAGCCCTTACCCGAACTCTGGTTTTCCAACTCAAAAACCCTTATTAGTGTCCTAATGCACTCAATCATTAGGTGGCGACTCTTCAATTCCAAAAAACCCAATTCCCAAACGGGAATAGAGTTGTCTTCCTGAATGTCGTAAACCCGATTTTGCGAGAAAAAGGGGGCGTCGACAATATTGACTGATACGCTTATCAGTCTCATAACTTATAGATTTTATGAATACCTTAATATTGTCCTTTCCCTCTAGGTAACTATTCTGTGAATAAATCCAAAGGTCAGGGCATTCCCCCCTTTAGGCCTCCTTCTCATACCACGATATGTGGTCGGAATTCTTCCAATCTCGTAACTGTTGCTACCTTCTGTCATGCAGTATGTACGACTCTATCCTTCTACGCGTGCTTATGCGACTCTTTTGTCCTATTTCCTCCGGCTTTTAGCCAATCTCTAGGCCTCACTTTGTGAACATATATAGAATTTGACAAGCGGTCCTTCTAGGCATCTACATGTGTACTGAAGTTCTTCGCTCGGTACTTGTCGAACTTACGACTATTTCTGTATCTTATTTTGGTTTTACTATATTTAGGTAGCTTATACTATACCATAGCACTTTCTTTGATTTATTATTATGCTACCCAACTCCAGGTTACTCTCTGGCTGCTTATCCTATATGTATAATTTAAGTCCCTTAATGCTTACTCATTACTATTCATCTTAAGAATGACAACCTAATCGCATCACATACTTTGGAACTTTTATCAATCTATTTTTGATCCACCTTAATGTTGATCTATAATCTACCACTGATAACTTGAAACCTCTTACGTAACACATTGTCACTAGGGCTCACGTCTCATCGGGGAACATCTAAAGTGATTTGCTTGATCCACCTAGGATGATACTATACTTCAATAACCGTATTTCATGGCCTCCCAATGAGGTTCACCTTGTGGGGGGTATTCTAATCTCGTGTACTTCATAAAATCCTTTTTCTTTAAATCATTACTCAATCAAACGGCTAAACGTCATTCTCTTATCATTTATCACGATTACACTCTCATTCTACTACCAGGGCAGCATTCCATCTTTTCCAAATGCCCCTAGTCTTAAACTCCTCTGAGTTCATTCAAGCTATACTGAGCTTTTTATAACTTACAAAAACCATCAGCTCTCTTGTTTTGATGGGTTTAATCCCAAGGCTTTACTTATTCTCGTCACCTTCTCACTCACCTTTTCTTATCCTTACTCATGTCTACCTAAAACCTTATCGCTCTGCCAATCTTTAGTTTGCGACCTAAACATATCTGTTTATACAACTCCCAACCTTCGTATAACTTGCTAGCACCATAGATTTTCTTATGTTATTCTGGAATCTGAAGTGAGACATCACATTGCTCTTCTTTAATAGACCTCTCGGTACCTGCAAACCATAGGGTGGAAGATAATCCATTGACGATCACACTATCGTTTCTGGTTACTGAATCACGGTGCTTCTAGCCCTCTATCTAAAATCTGGACTATTCACAACCTTTTGCACTTATGTGTCTCGTACCTTATTTACCTTTACCTTTCTTATCTTTAAATCTTTCATTGTATCTTCTGTCACTTTAATAACCTTCCTTCCACATAGGTGGAATTCATGTCCACACCTTAAAGCTCCACTATAGTACTTGCACCTCTGATGCATACACATTCCGGCGGGAGCTTCATAGTGACTTCTTATGAGGCTTGTATGTTCTAACTTGCTTTATCGTAGAGCCGTTATAGAATATGGATGTTGTACTATTTCTCTTTAACCTCTGATATTAAGAGTGATTTTGTAGTGTTCTGAATCAGGATTTCTATAATTATCTGGATCTAATAATCAAACTCCTGATTTACTTAGCTGATGTAACTCTTTAGTTTCCTCTTCTCTCTCAGCCTTTAAGTAGGCTTAAGCTATCTTCCAATCTGCGCTCAGGGTATTGGTTATTACTTTAGCCTTCCCGGGACGCTACGGAACATCCATGATATAACCTTCTAACAATTCAAGCTTTTGTCTGTGACGTGGACTCAATTCTTTCTTTTAACTTATACTGGACTCTCCTATAGTTGTATGAATGGCAACATATATGTTGCATGGATAGTACTCAGACTCTTAAGTGCATTCATAACGTAACTAACTCTAGGTCACTTATCGAATAATTCCTTTCGTGCCTTCTCAGCTTTCTTTAAACGTAAGCAATTACTCATCCAGGTCTTTCTGGCACTTGTTGCATGAACACTTAGGCTTGTCTTAGTTCCCACGCATGCATGAATATTGTGCAACTCATATGATCACGAATATTACTTTTGATTTTTCTTCCCATTCATTGGTCACGATAGGTGCCACTTTATTATGGAGTGCATACAATGTTATAGTGAGACTGTTGTTCCAAGATCATTTCTTATTTAGGTAACTATGCTTATGTTGAAGCCTTCTTCCTAATTTCCTCAGCTAGTCTTTCGTCGTAGCACTTAGTGGAGACCCTCTGACTCCTGTAAAGCTACAAGCTTATTGCATCGTATAACAGAAGGAGTTTTTGATGTTCTTTCTCGCCTATAATTATCCTTAGTTACTTACCTCCGTGCCCTTGTGCTCGTAGGGTCACTTCAGAACTGAAATTTTGACTATTTCCCTAGTGGCACTATCTTTTATTTTCGTAATACTTATATGGTACCTTTAACTACCCCAACTTTATCTAACATTCCTCAAGGATTACGATGTCATATCTGTGAGACTGAATTTCCTGTGCTGGGTTTCACTACGTTTATCTTGCATGATCTGCTAATTTATATGGACCTCTTATCTAGCCATAACTAGGCTCTTCCTGAATCAGCTACTAAATACTCATCAGTCCATGCTCATATTTATATTCTGCGTAACCTCTCGTGGGTTATGTCTTTTGCCTTAACTTACCTTTGGCACTAGCTCCTAATGTCTCAAGTTCCCATTCACACTTATTTATCAATAACATCCTGGCCGGGAGCCCTTACTGCCTCTCCCCGGCATCGTGCTTGCATAGTGTTCTGGAGTTGTAGTATATATGTATGATCTGAATAAATTCAATATCACTCCTTTCGCATTTTTATCGCATTCTTCCTTTAATATTCCGTAGTTACCTGAACCACTTAACTCCGACTTAGTACCATATCACCCCATCTTCCCCCCTTTAGGGGAGTAATAACATTTAATGCTATGAAGATTCACCTACAAATATTTTACCTCGTCATATTCAGCGTCTTTTCACGTCGTCACTGACTCTACTCGCCTTGCGGTAGCCCTTCTCTACCAGGGATAACTAAATTTCTTACGTGCAAGGGTGACACCTAGTGTAACTGGCACAGTTAGTTCCTTAAGCTTAACTCTACTCACAGTGCTTTCTTTAGGGAAGCATCTTCCTGAATGACCTTTAAAGGTTATTCTTCTGTTGTCCATTCTATTTTTGCCGGAACACAATCTCTAAAATTCTCAAGATGTTGACTATTATCAAATCCTTCGGTCCTTAATTCATGTTGTTTACTAGCCTGTGCTGATTTTTATTTCTCTGGGGGGTCTAGCTTAGCCTTCTAGTAATTACGTTGGAGTCGTCAACTCATTTTCTCGAATGAAGGATATGACTTCATGGCTTACACTCTTTTATTTTCTCCAGGCCTGTCTTCTAGCTCAATCCACCATTTTGGATTACTTTAACCCAAGCTTGATCCTGATATCCCATCCTTCTCTTAAACTATATATGTTAGCTCCTATAGGGCATAACTGGGATGGTGTGGCCAATTGTACATACCTCTATTTCTGTTGAAGGTAACTTAGAATCCTTTTATTTCTCCGCCTGACGTGTAAATTTGAATAATCTCCATTAACTGGGTAGCTCGCACCCTTCTTCACCTTACTTCCGTTACCTGTTGAAACTTAATACTTTTAACTTCTGATACTCCCTTGTCCTCCTATTCGCGGGGTATGTTAGATATTCCCGTCTTAGGGTAAGTGGGAAATTTGCATATTTGGTATGCACGATCTAATAGAGTCTAAAATAGGGCCACGTCGTCAAGAATTCTCTCTCTACTAATGCCCTTACCTGCTGCTGTATTAGCCCTCTGGCTAGCTATAATTTTTCCAGTAGAAAGCATCTCTTTATCATTAGAAAATATAAGCTTTGGCTCGATCTCTTATGACTCAGATCTATAGCATGATTTGAATTTGAAAGAAGGGTAACAGACTCCTAAATGCCTTGTAGCTTCCTGTTTATATAATGCGGTGCACAACACATCTATACATAAGGCTCTACTAGTCACGACTTGTAGACTCCCTAGGATAGAACTGCTCTGATACCAAGTTTGTCATGCCCCAAACCTGAAGAGGCGTGGCCGGCACCCGGTGCCATACTCGGCCTGAGCGTGCCACTCTGTAACTGTAAACTCTAGAGTGGTAACCCTCAACCTAGGTCGATGAGGCCATATTCTGAATCAACGAAAAATATCACCTCCATCATCTAAGGGGTAAACATACCCAAAAGCTTTTATATATATATATATATATATATATATCTATATATATATATGACGAGGCTGCCATGAACATCTACTGATATACAAACTATACAAGACTTGTCTACAAGCCTCTAGAGATAACAAAACAGTATCATGGTCGAGACAGGGCCTCGACCTACCCATCAAACCTGTATATATAAAGTGGACTCCAAAGTCTAGACGTGGTAACACCGGGGAAATGGAGCTTACTAACCAAGCTGATGTTTTGGGAAGGTCTATCCAGCTGTCTATCAGGACCTGCAAGCATGAAATGTAGCGTCCCCAGCAAAAGGGACGTCTGTACAAAATAATGTACCTAGTATGTAAGGCAATACAATAACTAAAAGCTCAAACTGAACTGATAATATGATAACTGAAAGTAACAGAGAGTCAAAGATGATATGAAGATATGATTACCTGTTGATACTGACTCAACTCTCTCAATATAGTAAGTAAAATAGTTGTCCGGCCCTATAAGGCTTGGTACATATAACTACTCTGTCGTAGTAGGCTCGCTCATAGGCGCTCGACCATACTAGGCTCGGTATCTCAGCCATTCTAGGCTCGCTTATAGGCGCTCGGCCATAGTAGGCTTGGTATATAAATTACCATCTGATCATAGGTTGCCCAATAGGGGCCTGCCGACCGATTATAGCTCGATGGTGGTGAAAATACTATAATACTGTATGTATATATATATATATATATATATATATATATATAGTACTCGTCTCGTTCTCGTTGTACGTAGAAGTAACGAAACTA
>NW_017673516.1:66249-131851 GCF_001879085.1 Nicotiana attenuata | reverse complement strand
CTACTACTTACTAACGACTACAACTAAGGTACGGGTAGGTATATATATATATATATATATATATATATATACTCAAAGAAGGAAAAGAAGACTGGAACAATCAGAATTCAAGTCAAGCCTAAAGTCTACCTTCAGAGCAAAGTCACGAGCCCAAAATACAAGCCTGATTCAAAAACCTATGAAGAATACACTTGTGGATGCAAATTCCAAAATCTTACGAATGTTTAGGTTAAAGGCAATATTTAGTCATGGGTTGCCATACATACCCTTGAATTTTTTATAAATCTGTTGTAAAGAAAATAGTTACAAAAGAGTTACAGATGATACTTAAATACATGTAAAGTATTATTTAGTTTGAAAGTTCGAATGATACAAAACTTTTCAAAGAAATATGTGTGTTCCTATTTCTTCTTTCGTATGTTTACACCATTATGAAGTTGAGACATCTTCTTCATTAAGTATCGTATATAAAAGGGCCCTCTTTTATAGTTCGTGCTTGTTCAAAATGTCACGAAGCAAAATAGCATTTTTAATATGCAAAAGTTAAAATAACAAAGGGTAAAACGAAAACCCAAACATTAAAATTAAGTGAAAAATAAAACCCAAACTTATAAGGAAAAAGGCAAGGGCAAACCACTAAGAGAGAAAAACAGAAACTCAAAATAAAGATATTATGAAAGTTGGACAAAACTTTATAATATTATAATAACTTGGTTAAAACTAAGTGTGAACTTAGTTCCAACCTGATTATCTTTACAAAAAACCCCAAAACGGACTAGGGGTATGATTTTTCAAAAACATTACCCCCAAATAGGACTAGGGGTAAACCTCCAAATGTTCCACCAATAAAAAAACAACAAACAAAACAACACTTCAAATTTTCTTAAACTTTCACTAAGGGGAAGAATCTAAACCAGTAACGGCATCATCAGAAGCAGGCTTACAACTTGAGCGAAAAAATATTGAACAACAGCTTCACCAGGAGTAACTTCATCATCTTCGGGAATGTCAGCCACGGGTGAAGAAAAGCTCTGGCTTTGTTGGGTTTTCTCAATAGTTTCTCTGATCTTTGCTATCTCAGCAGCTAAGTCAAAACCTTCTCGGCTTGCCTCCATCAAAGTGTCATGGCGTGTGTTCAAAAAAGCCCAACTAACTTCAATGGCAGCCTTATCTTCAAGAGCTTCGTAATCTCTTTCCCAATGCTCAATCTCACTTTTTAGCTCTTCCTTCTTAGTCAAGGCTGCATCATAAGAAGCCTGCAGGGGGCAAGAGAACTCTCTAAAAATCGAACTCTATCAGAAGACTCTCGGAGATCTTCTTGGGCTTGGGTAAGCATTTGAACAAGCTCGCCGGCATAAACTTCTTTCTGGTTCAATAGGTCTTTCCGACCCCTAATCTCTTCAGTGGCTTTAGAAAGTTGTTCAGCAAATGAAGACTCAAGAAGGTTTGTATCTTTGCCCGCCTGATTAGAAGAGGCTTTCTCAACTGCTAGTTCCGCTGCCATAACATTAACTTACTGCTCTAAGGTACATTTATCATCCTCTAAGACCTCTATTTCAAGTTGAAGAATCTCGTACCGCTCTTGTCTGCTTCATTATGGTAATCATTCATCAGCTGCTCCGTATGGACAATTCTTATTATCATCTCCATACCGATGAGATTGATCTACACAATGAAAAGAGGAATGTGATACCAGTGATAGAAAAGTCACATGAAATAAAAAGACAAAGTCTATACCTTTAAAGATGAGTGCACAATATCATTCATCCATGTTAGAGAGCCGTGAATTTCCAATTTAGCCTTCTCAACTGGGCCAATCAGTGGTTTAAGCCATACGTCAGCTTGGCCTGATTTCTTCAAAAGACTACCCTCTGCAGGAATCTCGATGGTAACTTGTTTCATCGCTCTACTGCTACTAGAAGAACCAATTTTAGTACGGGAAGCTGTAGCAGTAGGAACAGTTGAGGAAGTCAAAATAGCCACAGGCGGAGCAGTAGCAGATATAGGAAAAGAGGCAAGAGGCGTTCCCTCAGAAATAAAGCCAAAACTTTCTTCATCAAATCCACTAGAAAAGAGTTGTTCAGTAGGGTCACGAGGTGTTGTAGGAGTCTCTTCATCAGAACTCACTAAGGTAGTACTCTCGGGCTCAAGTATAAGAACAGAACTAGGAGGGGGAGTAACTTCGTCATCTGAAATGACCCGTCTTCTAGCTCGTGTCTTACGAACCAACGAGCCTTCGTCCCGTTCCTCTTTGTCTTTAAAGTTCTGAGGCGTATCAGCTTTTTTTTTACGAGGAACTCAAGATTATCTCTTGAGCATTTGATAGAGAGAGCCTTGAAGTAGTGATTGATTCAGCACTCACACCCCTAATGGGAAACCCTAATAAAGAAAAGGGTTAATAAGTTCTAAGATAAGAAGGAATGTTTAGAAGAAAGTGAAAGAGAAAGTTACCGTGAGTTTTAACTTTCCATCCAAATCTGTTGGAAAGGTATTTCCAGGACCTTATTTCCATAGGAGCAATTGTTAACAATTTTTCTACCCAACCACGAAAATCAGGAATCTCCTCAACAGTTCCCATAGTTGCTGAAAAAGAAAAGTAAAACAGTTACGAGAAGTACAAGCTCTTCACAAAAAAAAAGAGAAATAAAAGATTGAAAGAAAAACTTACGTGCAAAGTTTCACTTCTCAGGGAGCATGTTTTCTTCACCTACTAACCCACTTGTAGGAGCGGCAACGAATCAGGCGTACCAGCCACGATCTTTGTCGTCTTTAGGGCTAACCAAAACTCTCTTACTTCTCGCCACGAGAGTAAAATCCCATGATGGAATAACTTGGGAGAGTAGAGGTAGATTAGATGGTAAAAGATGAAAGGTAACTGAGCCAGATTTGCCAAATACCTAAGGCATGCCACAACCCTCCATACAATAGGGCCAATCTATCCTAAACACACATCAAAGAAACGGCAAAATTCAACGATGACTGGGTCAATAGGAGGCCTAAAACCTAATGTGAAGGGATATGTATACACAAAAGAAAAACCAGCTTTAAAGGAAGTGATCCTTTAATTCTCATTGGGAAGCAGAATTGGGAAATTAAATTTCCAATGACAGTCTCTACGCACAACATAAATCAAACCCTCAGTAATTTGGGAAGGGTAAATACCAGCACGATCATGAGAAGTCATGGAAGTGACTTGATTCCTAATCGATTCACTATCAGAATAGAAGGAAATTTCAGCAGGGATGATCTCATCCACAACAGGTTCATGAATTGGTTCACTAGAATCTCTATTTCTAGCAGAAGATCTATGTGAAAAAGAGGCCCTAGTTCTAGAAGATGATGGAAGAGTAGAACTGGGTTGAGAAGAAGAACACCGTATAGAAACTGATCCTAAACTACGCAACCTACCACCTCTCCTACTTCTAGTAGGAGCAAGGGGAAGTTCATCTACAATGAGAACTTCTCGAGGATCGGGATTTGAAGAAGACATAGTTGTATGGAGAAGTAAAACATATTGAAGAACAAGATGTGGATAAAGAACACTGAAGAAAATTTTTTGTGAAAGCAAAGACAAAGGATGTATTTATATGCAGAAGCAACCGTCATGCAAAAAAGGTAATGATGGAAACGTCATTATGAAAATTGTTACTTCGTGGTTGTTGCAGCCGCAAAAAAGCCCTAGAACCCGCTGAGGAGTTGCAGAGCCAATCAATGATCACCACGTTTCACATGCGTTAAATGGAAGTAACATACGACGCATCAATTCAGAAGAAAGTATAATGGTATGTGAGAAACGGTGATGAAAATTCCCGCTTTAAATGAGATCCACTTTCCAAATATTCAATTGATGAATAATTGGTAAGTGGGGGGACTATCTGTATTGGGGAAAATAAATATTACACGTGGAATTAATTATGTGACTAACATGGCAAGACATATGGATCACTAGAAAAATGACAGCTGGAGAAGAGTATTTAAAAAGACGTGAATCTTAATAGGTACGAGAAAACATCTAAGAGACGAGAAGAAACGGTTGCTCGAGTCTCTTTAGTAATTTGAAGAGGCACTTGTGGAATGAACCAAGACAATAAAAAGGACAGATTCATTGGTATTCAATTAATGAGCATGGATGATTATAAATGTTACAGAATCTTCACGAATCAGTTACGGTTACCAATTATAACGTTTCATTAATGCTCATAATGATTCGATCATAAAGGGAAAAAGACGTTCTGTTTAGAGATGATTATATAAGGAACAGAAATGTCATTTGTAAGGACACGTTCTGATTATTATTGGAATACAACTATTTACTTTTGCTTTCTATTGATTACCTAGCTATTTCACATTCTGATTTTCTTTCTTATTGCAAGAACACTAATTTTTTTGATTATCAGTAAACCGAGTACTTCTAAAAATAGTCTTTGACCAAAATTCCTATTTTTTGGTTAAACAGTAGTGTCTCGGGGTAATTCTTTTTGCAAGTCCATGCATCGCGAACGATTTGAATAATTGAGTTGCTATCTGTTTTCCTTATTGAGTTCATTCATATCTCATCGGTGTTTTGATTATGTTGCTGTTCTATTACCCGTCTACTTCTTACGGCCATTTGATTTTCTATTATTTTCGTTGTTGGTTGTCAATTAATAATCTTTTCGCTGTTAGTCTTACATTGATATTCTTTCCATTGTTAGTTTTATGTTATATCTTGCACAGGATTCTGTGTCTAGTAGGTGTCTTTACCTGGCCTCGTCTCTACTCTACCGAGGTTAGGCTTGATACTTACTGGATACCGTTGTAGTTTACTCATGCTACATTTTCGCACATTCTTGTACAGATCCGGGTACTTCTGATCGTGTTATTCAGAGTTGTGTCCGCGCGGCGAGGGACTTCAAGGTATACCTGCTTGACATTCGCAATCCTCGGAGTCACCTTCAGATATTATCTTTACTGCTGTTTATCTTTAATTCAGAACAGTATTGTATTTAGAAATCCTAGTGTATGATAGTAGAAACTTATGACTCCGTACTACCGGGTATGGGAATGTTGTATTGTGATTTTTCATTGAAGTTATTATAAGACTTATCAGCTTTCTTTCATATTTTTAGTCGTTAATTCTATAATATTTCTTTGTTGTTAGGCTTAGCTAATCTTAGAGATTAGGTTCTATCACGACATCATAAGGTAGAAAATTGGAGTCATGATAGTTACAAAGCTGGAAAAGATGCAAGAAAGACTAACGAGGTGCTGAAGTGAAGTGATTCCCAGGTGTAAATGTACGATGGTAGTGAATGTGGCCTTAGCTGCCACAAATGTAGGCTTTGACATTTAGTTAATTATAGTTCATGAAAGAAAAAGATCACAAAAATCAAAGAAAAGAAAGAATATATGGTCTGCACCACAGCTTCTTGAGTTCCCTTATGTGTACGTGGGAACTTCACTTATATTCCAAGATCATGTTGTTCTCTGGTGCCAGTCCAACACAAGCGCTCAATATGTTATCAAGTATTTCCCTCTGCTTTGAAAGGGCATTCACCACCGGTATACGTGGTGGTACCCGTTCACTAATTCACAACACAAGTTATACAAAAAATAAAAAAGGAAAAAGATTAAACAGGAGGCCGGTTCTCCATTCTAAGAGCTGTCATATGTAAGAGAGTTAAAGATTGAAGGCTGAGATGTTCCAACATAAATTTTGGCTCAAAGTGTGTGCTCATGTGATAATAATGAAAACCTCTGTGGTTCATGTGGAAGTCCTCTTTAGTCTTTAGTTTGTAGTGACCATATGTCCCTGCATATTTTCAAGTTACCACGGGGCCGCAAATTTTTCTGGTTATTAGAGTGAATATGAATGAAAACATACTGTAGTGTCACATTATTGAATTGTATTGCCCTACCAACCAACTATTCAGTCTTGCGACTTATGAACTAAACCATGGTAGTTGCATATTGCTGCTTTTGGTGCTATTATAACAAAAGGTAAAGAAGCTGCATTCCAGCTAATTGTAAATGTTAAAGGTCAAGGAGGAACAAACAGATCTCAAAAGAGAGTCCTCACATGTATTGTGCAAAACAATGGTGTTCTTTCCTCCCATGAAATACTTTCCTTACAAAAACGAAAGACCTTATCTCGATTTCGTTGCAGAAGTAAAGCTTCATGCAAAAAAAATTTCTATATCTGTAAGAGATCATAGTGTTATGTATCCCCTAGGAAACTTTTCATTGTGCAAGTCTTGTTTGTTATTTAAATGTATCAGGCTAACTCAAGTTTCAGATTTAATGTCTGTAGAACACCAAATATTTAAAGCCTATTTCATTCAGGAATTTTCTTTTTTCTTTTTTCTTTTTTTTTTTTTTTGATAAAGGCGCCCAGGGACGCTGATTATTATTGTGCATTGAAAGTAAAGGAGTTATTACAGTGCCAGACTGATCTTATCGAAACAGTCCCTAGTTTGTCTTTGCGGAAAGTAAATAAAGCAAATAAAGGTGGTTCACTCCATAAGTGTTCGCCACACTTGGCAGGAATTTTCTTAATATTCAGAAAAATGTGTTTCTATAAGCTCTGAATTCCATATCGTCACTATATTGTTCATTTGAGACCTTTCCTATCAAAATTAAACCATCTGGTAATTGTTTAACCAAAAAAATAGAATTTCGGTCAAAGCTTTATTTTAGAAGAACTCGGGTTAATGATAATCAAAGAAATGAATAATGGAAATTGATTTTGCTAATAATAATAAGATGAACAGAAGAAAGCAAAATAAATCAGTTTATTCCAATAGTTTTTCGTGTCCTTACAAATGACCAGTCTTCTCCTTCTTATAGCTATCTCTAAGATGTACGTTTCGCCTTTGTCATAATAAGGTCATTATAGACAATTAAAGGCATTAAATGCTACGTTACATAATCATTGTAATTTAATATAGATTCTCTAACGTTTCCGGTATTTAATGCTTATTAAATACCGTATTTGTACTCTCTTGTGCTGTCAGATTCATTCTCCTTAATTTTTGAATTTAAATAGGTACGAGCGTCGAGCCTTTTGAATATCTGCCCGTGCCTCTGCTTGTGCTTCTGCTCGTATCTGTTGCAACTCGTACCTCTTTGCTAATCATCATTTTTTTTTACCAACCTACGTGTCATGACATGTCATCTCTCAATCACTTCAATATATATAAACTCAATTTTTTCCAATACAGATAGTCCCCCCACTTGCCATTTATTCATCAATTGAATTTTGGGAAGTGGATTTTATTAAAGCGGGAATATTTGCCGCCATCGGTTTTTCTCTGGAATTGTCGCTTCATTTGTCACTTCTATTTAATGCCCACTACATGTGGCACCTTTTGATTGATTCTGCGACTTTTCAGCATTTTTCAAGGCTTTCTTACGGCTGCACCAATTATGAAACGTCAGTTCTCATCATGACGTTTCCACTATTACAACTTTTCCTTGAACGGTTGCTTCTGATTATAAATATAGTCTTCACTTTTGTCTTTATCACATAAAGTTCTCGGAATATTCAATTCTTGTTTGCTTCTTCCTCGTACTATCATGTCTTCATCAAACCCTAACCCTAGGCGAGTCTCCATTGTTGACAACTTTCCTCCTGCCCCTAGTAGGAGCAGAAGAGGAGGCAGACTGCGTAATTTAGGGTCTTCATCCATACGTGGTTCTTCTCTTCCTTCGTCTAGTTCCAGTCCCTCTTCTAGAACCAGAGGTTCTCTTTCCCAAAGGTCTTCTTCTAGAGGTAAGGAACCCTCTGAACCTCTTCGTGAACCTTCAGTGGAGGAGATAGTTCCTACGGAACTATCTTTCTACAGTGATAGAGAATCCCTTAGAAATCAAGTGTCCTCTCTAGATCGTGTTGATATCTACCCAACTCAGATCATTGAAGGTCTGATTGCTTTAGTTCGTAAAGACTGCCATTGGAGTCATGACTTCCCTATTATAATTCCCAATGCAAACCAAGAATCACCTCCTATTTAATTGGGTTTTCTTTTGTTTGTACATACCCTTTCACATTAGGTTTCAAACCTGCTATTGACCCCATTATCCTTGAATTCTGTCATTTTTTCGACGTCTGTTTAGGTCAAATTGGCCCTATAGTGTGGAGGGTTGTTGCCTGTTTGAGGCATTTGACCAACATGGCAGGCGTGCCTTTTACTTTCTCTCATTTAATTCACCTTTATTCTCCCAGACTCTTTCGCCAAGGTGTTTTTACTTTAGTAGCAAGGAGTAAAAGAGTTTTGGCCAGTCCAGAAGATGACAGAGACTGTGGCTGGTACGCCAGATTTGTTGTTGCCCCCACTGTTGGTTAGTGGGCGATGAAAATGTTCCCTTCCCTGAGAAGTGGAATTTTGCACGTGAGTTTTTTTAATAACTTTCTCGTACCTTTTTCCTTCAATTATGATGATTATTGTTTTAATTTCCCTTTTCTTTTCCAGCAACCATGGGAGTTGTTGATGAAATTCCCAATTTCCGTGGTATTATTAAATACAGCACCAATGGAGGGTAGATCTTGGAAAACTCTCTCCCAATGGTTTGGCTGAAAAGTGAAAACTCATGGTAAGAGTTTTTTTTATAACCCCCTCCCTTTTTTATTGATTTTTCCAGAACTTATTTTAATCCTTCTTTTTATCAGGATTTGCCATTCGAGGTATTAGGGCTGAGGCGGTCTTAGCTTCTCGAATTTCTTTGGAAAGGGCCCAAGAGATAATTTTGGGCTCTTCATTGAAAAGAAAAGCTACTGTTGATCAATATTCTAAAGAAGAGGAAGACGGGATCTCCTTGGTAAAAAGGCCACGAGCCCGTAGACGGACGTTTCTGATGAGGAAGCCTCTCCCCCTCGATCTATTCCTCTTACCGAGTCTGTTGAAGCCCCGGTGGTGATCCCCGATGATGATGTTTCCGCTGCTGCTCATGATTCTGTTGAGCAGCTTTTTAACCGCGGGTTTGGTAGTGAAAATTTAGGTCCGATTTCTGATGAAGCACCACTTGCTTCTTTTTCTACTCCCATCCCTATGATACCTCCTTTGTCAGTCGTGGCTGCTACAGTTCCTCCCCAGGCTGTTTTAACTGCTTTTACAGTTCCTCCTTCGACTACTCCTCCTTCAACTGTTCCTCCTTCAACTGTTCATTATACTGAGGTTGGTTCCTCAAGTGGAGGTGAGGCCATGAGATAGGTTACCATCGAAGTCCCTGCCGAGGGTAACCTTTTGAGAAAATCTGGTGGGGCTGATGTGTGGTTGAAACCTCTAATCGGCCCAATCGAGAAGGCCAAGCTTAAAAGCCATAATTCTTTAACTTTGATAAATGACATAATACATTCATCATTAAAGGTAATCTTTTTTAATGATTTGTTACTCCTTTTTGTAAAACTCTTACCTTACCTCTTTTTCTTTTTCAGATCAACCTCGTGGGTACAGAAATGATGAAGAGGGTTTCTCACACGGAGCAGTTGATGCACGAGTATCAAGTTGAAGCAGATAACTGGAGGGAACAGTATGAGAGCCTCCAAATTGATATGGAAACATTGGAGGAGAACAAGTATACCTTAGAGCAGCAGGTAAGGGCTTTGACTTCTGAGTTGGTGGTTGAAAAAGCTTCCTCAAGTCAAGCAGATAAGGAAAAGAATCGTCTTGAAACCTCTTTTCCGAGCAACTCTCCAAGGCAAGTGAAGAGATCAGAGAGTTGAAGGCTCTCTTAGGCGAAAAAGAAGCATATGCTGGTGAACTCGTACAGACTCTGACTCAAACTCAAGAAGACCTCCGGGAATCGTCTGGTAAAGTTCGCTTTTTAGAGAGTTCACATGTTGCTCTTCAAATTTCCTACGATTTTGCCTTAGCTGAGAATGAGAAGCTAAAGAGTGAAATTGTTGACTGGGAAAGAGATTACGAGATTCTTGAAGACAAAACCGCACTTGAAGTGAGTTGGGCGTTTTTAAATTCTCGCCATGATACCCTTGTTGAAGTTAGCCAGGAGAATTAATTTGGAATCTGAGTTAGCCAAAATCAAAGAAACTATTGAAAAGACTCAACAGTGCCAAGATTTTTCTTCTCCCGTGGCTGAAACCTCTGAGAACATTGAAGATGATATGGGTATGGTGAGTGCTCCAATTCCTTCGAGTCAAGTTGAACCTGCTCCTGCTGATGACTCTGCTTCAGTTCCTTCTTCTATTCCCTAGTGACAAGTTTATGATGCGTGACTTTTTTTTTCTTTTTTTATGGTATGTGGTTGAAACCCTTGGTTGTTTTTTAAGGGTTTGTTAAAAACGTTAAGTCCCCAGTCCTTTTATGGGACATTTTGTATAAGCAACTTTTTAGTTTATGTCTAAGTTCACACTTAGTTTAAACTTTTTAACATTAAGAAGTTTGTTATTTGAACTTCTGTTTTGTTTATTCTTGCCTTTACATTTAAGGACTTACTGAATAACTTGCATTTTTATTTTGTAAAATGCTTTATTTATCCCATGAATGTTTTAAATCAATCATGAATTTTATAAAAGAGGGACCTTTTATATTTGACACTTAATGAAGAAGACGTCTCAACTTCATAATGGTGTTAATATACGATAAAAGAAATAGGAATACACATGTTTTTTTAAATAACTTTGACAAGTTTTTATTTGAACTTTGCCAAGTTTTAAATAACACTTTACATGTATTTGAGTAACATCTATAACTTTTTCGTAACTGTTTTTCTTACAACAAATTTCCAAAAAGAAATAAACACAAGGTTTTTATTTGTAACCTGTTTCAGTATTTTGAATAATACACAAGGTTTTTATTCATAACCTCGTTTCACTTGAATAATACACAAGATTTTCATTACATTGCCTTTTATCCTAACTAAGATAAGGTTTTTCTTTGGCTTTGGCTCATAACTTTACTCTGTACTTGACTCTTTGCTCTGCACTTGACTCTTTCAATGAGTTGACTTTTTAGGCTTGAACTTTTGATTGTTTCTCAATCTTCTTTGCGTTCCTTATACATTTGTCCATGTATATATCATATAGTCCCCCAAGTGTTTGAGCTTTGAAGTATGAAGTCTCGAGCACTTGACTATTCCTCTTATTTGGTCCTTTTCCTGTAAAGGAATAAAACATACGGGACTCGGAGGTACGATTATAGATGAAGACTGCTTAACCCGTCTCAATTTCTATCAGAATAATTGTAACCCTAGACCAGGAATTTTAATCAATTCCACGTGCCTTGCAGGTCATAACTCATCATTTAGTACGGGTTAGCTTTTTGCCTATCATCTAAAATCGTTAGTAAAATATTAACAATTCAAAAACAGAATTTTAAATGAGGATACCTGCCTGTGGGTACTCCTTAGAAATAGTATCTCTTTAGGAGAGCAGCATTCCAATGTGAGGGTAATATCTTGCCATCCATTGTTTCCAGTTCGTATGCTCCTTTCCCCGCAATACCATGAATCTTGTAAGGTCCTTCCCAAGTTGGACTTAATTTCCCCGCATTAGCTGCCTTCGTGGATCGAAAAACTTTCTTGAGTACGAAGTTCCCAATCTTGAAGTATCTTAGTCGTGCCTTTCGATTGTAATATCGTTCCATGACTTGTTTTTGTGCTGCCATTCTTATAAATGCAGCTTCCCTTCTTCCTTCAAGTAAGTCAAGGTTTATGTGCATTTCTTCATTAGATTCTTCTGACGTTTGCGTATACCTCGTGCTTGGTTCCCCTATCTCAACCGGAATTAAGGCTTCAGCTCCGTACACTAATGAGAATGGTGTTTCACCTGTGATTGTTTTTGCTGTCGTGCGATATGCCCATAAAACATCAGGTAGCACTTCTGGCCAATTGCCTTTAGATTCTTCTAATCGTTTCTTCAAATTGTTGACAATGACTTTATTTGTTGATTCAGCTTGTCCATTACCCACCGGATGGTAAGGCGTGGACGTAATCCTTTTGATCTGCCAACTTTAAAAAAATTCTGTGATTTGTGCGCCTATAAATTGTGGGCCATTATCACACATGATTTCCTTTGGTATACGGAATCGACATATGATATTTCGCCAAATGAAATCTTTGACTTCCTTTTCCCGTACTTGTTTAAATGCTCCTGCTTCTACCCATTTAGTAAAGTAGTCAGTGAGTACAAGTAGGAATTTTACCTGTTCTTTTGCTTGTGGTAGTGGACCCACGATATCCATTCCCCATTTCATAAAAGGCCACGGTGCAATGACCGGATGTAACAGTTCCGCAGGTCTATGCATGTTGTTACCATATCTTTGGCACTTATCACATTTAGTCACGAAATTCTCCGCTTCTTCTTCCATTTTAGGCCAATAATAGCCTGCTCTAATCATGGTTCTTACCAGTGATCTTCGTGATTTCCACAATGCCCCTCGTGTATCTCTCTCATTACATATTCTGTTTGAGAAGGCCCGAGACATCTTGCTAAGGGGCCACCGAACATTCTTCGATAAAAATTGCCTTGCTTTAAATAATATCGAGCAGGCCTTTTTTCGAAGCGTGTGAGCTTTTTTCTTGTCTTCAGGGACGGTACCATACTGCAAAAAAGCAACAATCTCGTTTCTCCAATCCTAGTTTAAGTTATTGAAATTTACCTCATTTTTGTCTGGATCGAGTACCGAATGAAACAAATGAATTACAGAAGCAGTTTCATTGCTCGCCACGTCTGCCGCAGATGCGAGATTGGCTAGGGCATCTGCTTCGACATTTTCATCTCTTGGTATTCGCGTGACTTTCCAGGTTTGAAATTGTCTAATCAAATCCCGTACCTTTTCTAAGTATTGCTGCATTCGTGCTTCCCTGGCTGTATAAGTCCCCAACATTTGGTTAACTACGAGCTGCGAATCGCTTTTGATTACAATTTAATTGATGTCAAGTTCTCGTGCCAGTTCCAAACCTGCAATCACAGCTTCATACTCTGCCTCATTGTTAGTTATAGAATGGCATTTTATGGCTTGACGAATGGTTTCACCCGTTGGTGGCACTAAAACAACTCCTAAACCTGCTCCCTTCACGTTAGATGAGCCATCAGTAAATAAGGTCCAAACTCCTGGATTAGACCCGTTAAACACCTGTAATTCTTTTTCTACTTCTAATTGCATCCCTTTGCTAAAATCAGCTAAATAATCTGCTAACACCTGGGATTTTATCGCGGTTCTGGGCTGGTATGTGATGTCATATTCACTTAATTCTATAGCCCATTTGGCTAATCTACCTGACAACTCATGTTTGTGTAATATATTGCGTAATGGATAAGCGGTTACACTGCAATAGGGTGACATTGAAAGTAAGGCCTTAGTTTTCTTGATGCCATGATTAGTGCAAGTGCAAGCTTTTCTAATTGAGGATACCGCGTCTCCGCATCTAATAATGATTTGCTGACATAATAAATTGGAGATTGTTTACCTTGGTCTTCACGAACTAATATAGCACTCACCGCTACTTCTGAGACAACAAGATAAATAAGCAATCTTTCTCCAACCTTTGGTTTTGCGAGCAACGGCGGATTTGATAGGTATGTCTTCAAATTTTTGAGTGCCTGTTGACATTCTCAGTCCATTCGAACTGATCTTGCTTTTTAAGAGCTGAAAAGAATTTAAAGCACTTTTCTGATCATTTGGAAATAAATCTCCCCAAGGCTGCGATTCTTCCCGTCAACCTCTGCACTTCTTTTTTACTTGTAAGCATGTCAGGTATTTCTTCAATGGCTTTAATCTGTGCGGGATTCACTTCAGTACCACAGTTAGAAACAAGAAAACCTAAAAACTTACCTGATGCAACACCGAATGCACATTTCTCAGGATTTAATTTCATATTGAATTTTCGCAAGATCTGAAACGTATCTGACAAGTGCGATATATGATCCCCTGAATGTTGAGTTTTAACGAGCATATCGTCTATATAGACCTCCATAGGTTTTCCCAAATATTCTTGGAACATTTTTGATGTTCTACACGTCAATACCACACAAGAGGGGGGTGATTTGTGTGGTACCTAATTTTCGCACTAGAAGAACCTGGTTCTTCTAGATGTACTTACTATGACTGTTTGCGGAATTAAGAGTGCATAAAATAAAGAACACAGAGATTTTTACGTGGAAAACACCTGGCTCAAAAGGTGAAAAAACCACGACCTACTACTCAGTAGGATTTTCCCAAACTTCCACTAAAATCACTGAGCCAAAACAGCATTTACAAAACTCCTGTAAACCTAAGGATTAAACTCTAATCCCGGTGTGGCACACAGCCTCAACTGCTGCGACACTTTCAAGTTAACTCTAACTTGAATACTCAAAAGTACCTAATACAATTGCTTCTATGAAAGCTGAAAGGTACAATATGAAAACAACTACTACAATTGAACTAGAATAAAAGAAAAACACAATAGAATTGGTTCTTCTATCTTGTCCAAGTAGCTTCAGGAATGCACACTTGAATCTCACGTAAATTGCTTGCAAAAAGCCTTGCTATTTTTCTCTTCAATTTAGTTTCACTTCTGCGTTTGTGCAATCCTTGTAAGAGAGAACAATCATTATTATTTATAGAGTTAGTAATCAGAGTTTGATTAAAACTCGAATTGCTGATCCTTCATCAAATTCGAGTCCTAGAACAATTCAAACTCCAATCCTTATTCTTGATCCGGATGTAGTTCTCTTCACATAAGGAGACTTCAACTCCTTATCATATGCAACCTTTTCGATCAACTCAGAAGAAATTGTTGCTGACCCTTGAGACTTATCTTCACACGTATGTCACATGTATAAGTATATCAACACTGTGTCTGTCTCACATGATGGACCTGGTTCATGACTGAGTTCATTTTGTCAATCTTCAAAACTTCATCTAAACTTGGGCCAACAAATTCCCCCTTTTTGATGATGACAAACTCTGTGCTTTTATTGATCAGAGACCCTGTGGAACTCAGCGTAATTATCACACTTTAATTTAACTTATCATTAAGGACCAGGTTTAATCAGGTTATAAATATCACTTTATTATCAGAATACAAAGTAAAGCATAATATCTCTTCCCCCTTTTGGCATCATCGAAAAGTTGCATATTATATGAATCCCAGATGTTAATTATTACTCATGGCCACTGGGGCAACTGCAAGTGAAAACATGATCCAGTTAATCAATAATCAACTTCACAAGAAATTTAGCTATTAAGATCAGAAGTTTCATAGAACAAGAGAAAACAAAGCACATTGTCATTGATTAGGAGGTGTTTCTACAAAACAGACCACAAAAAGAAAAACAAACATCCAACCATGAGCAAAAAACCCAGAGAAAAGTCCAGAATCTGGGTCACTGAGGGGTTTTCTAAACTGGTTCTAGGGCTTGAGGAACTAGAGGGTTGGGATTGAAGAAGATTAAGCATTGTTTGGAGCATCCCTTCACTCTTTTCCTTTTCCTTTGCTAGCTCAGCTTTGAGGCCATTTCTTTCACTTTCTAGTTCAGCAATGCGAGCCTGGAGCCTAGCAATTTCTGCATCTTTTGTTTCATACTCTAGAACCAATGCCCTAACTTTGCTGTTCACAGGAGTCTTCAAGGATGAACCAGGTTCAACTGGGGTTACACTTAGCAGATAGTCACAAGCCTGCAGAGTTTTGATTCCAAAGTGCTCTTTGCTGGAGGCCATCTCCCACTTTTTCAATGGCACATCTAACTTGGCCAAGACAGTTGCCAGTATAAACCCATAAGGTGTGGCATGGGCCTTGGAGCCATTGATGACTCTATCCAGCAGCTTGACAATGAAAGCAGGCCAGTTAATCTGCTTTCCTCTCACAAGACACTCCAGAAGGACCAGGTCCATATAATTTGCAGTGTGCCTTCTCTCCTGTCTGGGAAGCAAACACTTGTTCATAAACTCAAAGAGCACCTTGTGCTCAGGCTTCATCTCACTCTTTTGCACAAACCTAGCCTCAGGCACTTCTTCAGCAGACTTGGTATCACAGAAATTTCTGGTGATTTGGAGAGCAGAATGGAGAGAATCTAGACAAGGCCACCTTTGCCTAGTATATTCATCATAGCCCTCACAGGGTATGTCTAGAATTCTGCCCAATTTAGGTGCATCAAACTGCACCTCTACTCCTCTCACCAAGCTTGTAACAACCCCATTCACCACCGTGGCATTTGCCATAAACTCGATCAGCTCTTTCCTTGCCAGCCTGCCATCCAATTGAAGAACCATGTCCTTCCACCCCTGTGCATTCAGGGCATCAACCAATCTTTTCATGCCTGGCTCCTCCAGGTCTTTCAGAATTCTTCCTTTCAATATCTTTCTCCTGCCAAAAAGGACAAATCTGTCCTGTTCTTTTTCAGATTCCTCTTCTTCTTCCTCTCCACTCCATGCTTCTTCTTCTTCAGGAACTTTTACTTGTTTTCCTTTGACTGCAGACCTGGTTCTTTTTGCCAGGGAGGGTTCAGCAGATACAGATTCTGAAGACTTCTTGGTAGAAGTCTTGGATCTCTTTGGTGTAGGAGTGAGAACCTCCTCAGTTGTACCTCTTTCCTGATGGACCAATTCCATCTCCTCCTCCTCTTCTTCTGCAGCCATAGAACTTTCCACAACTTTAGCTTTTCGCTTTTCCTTCTTCTTTTTCTTGCTTGCCTCTAAGGCTTTCTGCAACTCAGCCTCACTTTGCTTTACCTTGCTTCTAGTAGCTTTCACCTTTGGTACCGAAGGAATAGTAGACTTAGGAGATGACACCTTGCTCTTCTTTGTTGGCTTAGAGGCGGTTGAAGCCTTTTGAGAAGAAGCTTTGCGTTTCTTGGGATCGTAGCTTGCCCCAACCTTCTTCAGAATGTCAGCCAAGGTTTCTTCCACAGATGAACCGGGTTCATCTTGTTGTTCACTCAGGTGTACAAGGCCTTCAGCAGCCTCCCCAGTTTCACTTCCCCCTGGCTTGTTGCCACTCTCCTCTATTCCTTCACAAATAGCAAGAATGTTATCTTTCTTTTTCTTTCCCTTTCTACTCGACTCTCCCTCATTTACACCTCTCACAGAACCCACCAACACAAACCTATTGTCCACCTTCTCAACTACATCAGAAAAAACATAGCATGTGTTTACCTCCCTAAGGTTTTCTTGATTCTTGTCTGAACGTTTTTCTCCATGGCTTGCAGAAACAAACGCTTCAGACTCAGAACTCGAGTCAGATGATTCCTTTTCAGAGCACTCATTTTTCCGGCTGGCTCTCAATTTTTCGTTTAGAGCCGTTCTCAGAGCACCAGTAGCCACAGTCTTTCTTGCCAACATTTTCTGCCGGCGAAATCTTGGTTTAGGATCGTCGCTAGGAGGTGCAGATGAGGGTGTGTTAGGAGATACTGGTGGGGGAGTTCCTTGATTTTCTTGAGGAGTAGTCATGGTGAAGACTTTCTGGAGAATTTTGGGGATTTTTGGAGATTTTTAGAGAGAAGGATGATGATTTGAGGTTTAAGGCTTAATGACGGTTATGGACTAGAATTGGAGTATATGGAGTGTATTTAAAGTAGAGTATGATTAGGTGCAGTAACAGCAACCTTTTTGCAGTGGTCAATCAAGAGTCTAATCCCATTATGACTCCGGTCTTTAAGTGATAAATAGGTGACGCTTGGTTTTAGCAAATAGTCCCATTTTCTTTAGAATTCTAGGAGAATGAAACTGTTCAATGCTCAACGGTTCTATTTTTTAGGAGTTTGGTTAGAATAGGACTTCTGCTCATAATTGGATTATTTATTTTTCTAATTGTGCAAAGTATAGAAACATACCTGACCTTTTCTCATGAGCATATACTGATGAATCAGGTTCTTCAAATAGAACTTCTCTTGATTATGCCTCATATATCAGAATAGAAAAAAAACTTTGTAAGAGATCAATCAATAAATATAAACACACGTCACAGGAGTATACTGATTAGAGTATGAGACTGAGTAAGAATTAGTCTAGATATTTACATAAAGTCAGAACTTCTAACAAAAAATGTGATTTTTTTTTCATTTTTTTTTCATTGTATTCTGAACTGGTTCCTTTTTAGGTGATCTTAATCATCCCTAATTCCAACCTGTTCCTTTCAAAATTTTCCCTATTCAGTGCTTTGGTGAAGATGTCAGCTATTTGTTTATTAGTAGCACAAAATTCTATTGAGATTAATCCTTTCTCATAATTATCTCTCAAGAAGTGGTGTCTAACATCTATGTGCTTGGTCCTTTTATGATTAACATGGTTCTTTGTCATACTTATAGCACTAGTGTTATCAAAAAATATTGGTATGCATCCACTTCAATTCCAAAATCTACCAATTGTTGTTTAATCCATAGTAATTGAGCACAACAAGAAGCTGCAGCTACATACTCAGCTTCAGCAGTAGATAGGGCTACTGAATTTTGCTTCTTGGTAGCCCATGATACAAGACATGAACCAAGGAAGTGTGTCATACCTGAGGTGCTTTTTCTATCCACTTGGAAACCTCCATAGTCAGCATCAACATATCCTACTAGATTGAAATTACTACCTTTAGGGTACCAAAGACACAATTCAGTAGTGCCTTTTAGATATCTCAATATCCTCTTGACAGCAGTCAAGTAAACTTTTTTGGATTTGCCTGAAAATGAGCGCATAGCCCTACACTGAAAATAATGTCAGGTCTACTGGCAGTAAGATACAAGAGTGAACCAATCATACCCCTATACAACTTCTGATCAACTGATGAACCAGGTTCATCAATATCTAATTTAGAGGCAGTTGCAATAGGTGTATCTATTTCTTTAGAATCCTCCATTTTAAACTTCTTGATTAGTTATTTTGTATACTTCTGCTGATGAATCATGGTTCCATTTTGTCTTTGTTTGATCTGCAACCCTAAGAAGAAGTTAAGCTCACCCATCATGCTCATTTCAAATTCACTTCCCATTAGTTTTGCAAAATCTTTGCTTAGCTTGTCAGTGGTGGCCCCAAAGATTATGTCATCAACATAAATTTGTACAACAAGAAGGTCCTTACCTTTTTCCCTTAAGAATAAGGTACTATCTATTTTACCTCTCTTGTACCCATGCTCCAGTAGGAACTTTGACAGTCTTTCATACCATGCTCTTGGTGCCTGTTTGAGTCCATAAAGAGCCTTGTCCAGCTTGTACACATGTTCAGGACATTCTTTGCTTTCAAACCCTGGGGGTTGATTCACAAACACTTCTTCCTTTAAGTAGCCATTCAGGAAGGCACTTTTGACATCCATTTGATGAAGAGTGAATTCCATATGTGCTGCAAAGGCTATGAGAAGTCTGATTGCCTCTAGTCTTGCAACTGGAGCAAATGTCTCATCATAGTCTATTCCTTCCTCTTGGCTGTAACCTTGGACCACCAACCTTGCCTTGTTCCTTGTGATAGTTCCATCTTCATCCAGTTTGTTCCTAAAGACCCATTTAGTACCAATGACTGATCTGCCCTTGGGTCTTGGAACTAGGTGCCAAACTTGACTTCTTTCAAACTGGTTTAGTTCATCCTGCATTGCATTCACCCAATCTGCATCCTGCAAAGCCTCAACAATATTTTTAGGTTCAATGATAGATAAGAAAGCATCAAAAGCACAAAGATTCTTTAATTGTGATCTGGTTTTGACTCCAGATGTTGGATCAGTGAGAATGTTCTCAATGGGATGAGAACTTTGATACTTGTGAGGTTTCACAACCAACTAGCTTCTGCTGGATGTTTCAGCCATTTGCTGAGGAACAGGTTCATGAACAGGTTCCTTCAAGGAGTTTATTTCAAAACCTCTTTGATTTCTTCCCCCTGTCAGGTTGCCCTGTAAGGAAGAACCTGGTCCATCACCTGTTCCTTCTGTAGGTGTCACTTTGACTTGAGCTAATGCTTCAGCCAAGTCTTTGACCAGTCCAATGGCTTCATCTTCATGTTCTTGTCTCTCAGAAAGAATGTTAGTTTCATCAAATACTACATGCACACTTTCTTCTACACATAGAGTTCTTTTATTAAATACTTTATAAGCTTTACTATGTGAAGAATATCCCAAGAATACTCCCTCATCACTTCTGGGATCAAACTTTCCTAGGGAGTCTTTTCCATTATTGTGCACATAGCACTTGCAACCAAATGCCCTAAGATGGGATGTATTTGGTTTTCTCCCTTTAAGTAACTCATAGGGAGTCTTCTCTACTAGAGGTCTGGTCATGCATCTATTTATGATGTAACATGCAGTGTTTACAGCCTCTGCCCAGAAGCTGTGAGGCAATTTGCTAGATAGTAACATTATTCTAGCCATATCCTCAAGAGTTCTGTTTTTCCTTTCAACTACTCCATTTTGTTGTGGAGTCCTAGGTGCAGAGAAGTTGTGATCTATGCCATTTTCATCACAGAACTCAGCAAACTTAAAGTTTTCAAACTCAGTTCCATGATCAGACCAAATGGATGCAAGTTGATTTCCTAATTGTTTCTGAGTTTTCCTAACAAATGCAGAAAACATGTCAAATGCTTCATCTTTGGAAGTTAGAAATAAAACCCAGGTGAATCTAGAATAGTCATCAACTAGCACCATTACATACTTCTTTCCACCTCTACTCATGGTTCTCATTGGACCACATAGATCCATATGAACCAGTTCCAACGTCTTGGACGAACTTACCATTTTCTTGGATTTGAAGGATGACCTTACCTGCTTCCCTTGCACATGCCTCACAAACTTTGTCTTCCTTGAACTTGATATTAGGTAACCCTATAACCAAGTCCTTGGAGACTAATTTGTTTAGCTGATTTAGACTGGCATGACCAAGTCTTTTGTGCCACAGGAGGGGATAATTAACCAACACACTTAAACAAGCGAGTTCATTTTCTGAAAGAGTGGACAAATCTACAATGAATATTGTTAACTCTTTTTCCCTGCAAAACAATCTTGTCAGTGGTAAGGTTAATCACAAAGCATTTGGTGGAGATAAAAGCCACAAGGTTACCTCTGTCACACAGTTGTGACACACTTATTAGGCTATATTTCAAGCCATCTATCAGGTAGACATTCTCTATGGACTGAGAATCTGTTTTGCCTACCTTTCCAACCCCAATGATCTCACCTTTCTTTCCATTACCAAAGGAGACATTACCTCCCTTTAGGTCCTCAAGTGAAAGGAACTGGTCCTTGTCCCCAGTCATATGTTTTGAGCAGCCACTATTCATATACCATATTTGGCTCCTCCCTTTCACTTGGACCTGCAAAAGGAAATCAGGGGTTAGTCTTAGGAACCCAAACTAGTTTGGGTCCCTTTCTATGGGCAAAAGGATGAATCAGATTCTTTCTTGCCCAACTAGGCAGCTTGTGCTTTTCTTGAACAAAAGCTTTGTTTCTTTGACTGGCCTTTTCTTTTGTATTACATTCATATTTGTAATGGCCAGTCTTACCACAGTGTGTGCAGATTTTATTTTCAGGAAGAGTGAGGTACTTGCTTTTTGGATCCCATTTAGGAGCTTGAGTCCCATAGCCAAGTCCTCTTTTGTTACTGCTATGATGCTCTTGCAGCCAGGAGAAAGCATCAGAAGCCTTGTTCCACTTGCAAGTTCTGTCTAGTTCATGTTTTACCTTTCCTAGATCTTCTTTCAAGACTTTAATAAATTCATCTTTCTTGTATAATTCATCTCTCTTTTTCCCAAATTTTCTTCTAGAGTGAGGTATGTGTGATCAGCTTTCTTCTTTCCTGTTCCTAATTTCAGTTTTAAGTTTTCAGACCTAAGCTCTAGGACACTGTTATCAAGTTCAAGAACCTGGTTCTTCAACTCAGCATTGTTGTTATCAATCTCATTTGCCCTAGACTCTAGACTTTTACATTTTGATTTTAGAATCACACATTCCCTAGACAGAAATTCCTTCTCATTATTAATTATCTCAGACTCATCAATGAAGTCTATTAATAACTCAGCCAGCCTTTCTTTAGCAAGAATTTAATCTTGTCTTTGAGATGAAGAATACTTACCTCTTGTTCATCATCTGATTCTCCGATGGCCATTAGTGCTTGCTCCTCCTCAGCTTCATCTTCTGAGTCTTCATCTGAGGTTTCTCCCCAGGCAGCAACCATAGCCTTAGTTGAACCTTTGTTTTTCTTTGGTTGAACTGTTCCTTCTTCATGTTCCTTCGTTCAGCTCTTTCTTTCTTCCACTCAATTTCTATTGAGGGCAGTTTTTGATCATGTGGTCAGTCTTACCACACTTGTAGCATCCCTCATTGGTCTGTTTCTCCGGAGCTCTTATTTTATTGAAGTTTGTACCTCTTGAAGAACCCTTTCCTCTCATCAAGTACTTCTTGAAATCCTTAGTGATCACAGCCACTTCATCATATTCCAAATCTGCACCTTCAGCAATTCTGAGAGCCAAGCTTCTCTCCTTTTTGGGGGTATCCATCTTCATGGTTTGTCTCTTCATTTCATAGGCAGTTAAGTTTCCAATCAGTTCATTCAGTCTAAGGGTAGCAATATTCTTGGATTCCTGAATGGCAGTGATTTTGCTTTCCCATGTGACTGGCAGAACTCTTGTCACAATCTTCTCAACCTTGTCTTCTTCAAGAATAACCCTTCCAAGAGACTTAAGTTCATTTGTCAGTGTGGTGAACCTTGTCTACATTTCTTGGATGGTTTCCCCTTCATTCATGGTGAAATTCTCATATTGAGAATACAGTAGTGTTGCTCTGGACCTCTTCACTTGAGGTGTTCCTTCATGAGCCACTTGCAAAGTGTCCCAGATTTCCTTAGCAGTGGTGCAACTTTGAATCCTGCTGTACTCGTCTGGTCCTAATCCACACACAAGCCATTTTTTGGCCATGGCATTCTTTTCCCATTTCTTCAAATCTTCAGCAGTGCAATCAGCTCTTGTCTTTGGCACTTCACTCCTTCAGCATTCTTCTTTGTAGTTGCTAGGAGACCATCAGTGACTATGTCCTAGAGTTCATAGTCTTCCCCTATAATGTGATCTCTCATCCTGTTCTTCCACCAACAATTGTACTGACCATTGAAAAGTGGAGGCCTAGCAGTGGATTGCCCTTCCCAGTTCCCAGGTGGTGCACTCATCGTTGATCTTCTCCTAAGGTGTTAGCCTCTTCAAGGATAACCCGCTCTGATACCAATTGATGTTCTAGACGTCAATACCACACAAGAGGGGGGGGGTGATTTGTGTGGTACCTAATTTTCGCACTTGAAGAACCTGGTTCTTCTAGATGTACTTATTAAGACTGTTTGCGGAATTAAGAGTGCATAAAATAAAGAACACAGAGATTTTTACGTGGAGAACACCTGGCTCAGAAGGTGAAAAAACCACGACCTACTACTTAGTAGGATTTTCCCAAACTTCCACTAAAATCACTGAGCCAAAAACAGCATTTACAAAACTCTTTGTAAACCTAAGGATTAAACTCTAATCCCAGTGTGGCACACAGCCTCAACTGCTGCGACACTTTCAAGTTAACTCTAGCTTGAATACTCAAAGTACCTAATACAATTGCTTCTATGAAAGCTGAAAGGTACAATTTTAAAACACCTACTACAATCGAACTAGAATAAAAGAAAGACACAATGGAATTGGTTCTTCTATCTTGTCCAAGTAGCTTCAGGTTTGCACACTTGAATCTCACATAAATTGCTTGCAAAAAGCCTTGCTATTTTGCTCTTCAATTTAGTTTCACTTCTGCGTTTGTGTGCTACCTGTAAAAGAGAACAATCGTTATTATTTATAGAGTTAGTAATCAGAGTTTGATTAAAACTCGAATTGCTGATCCTTCATCAAATTCGAGTCCTAGAACAATTCAAACTCCAATCCTTACTCTTTATCCGGATGTAGTTCTCTTCACATAAGGACACTTCAACTCCTTATCCTATGCAACCTTTTCGATCAACTCAGAAGATATTGTGCCGACCCTTGGGACTTATCTTCACAGGTATGTCACGTGTATAAGTATATCAACACTGTGTCTGTCTCATATGATGGACCTGGTTCATGACTAAGTTCATTTTGTCAATCTTCAAAACTTCATCTGAACTTGGGCCAACACTAATTATCAAGGTAGACTCATCCCACATTGCTGACCGAAATTCGTCAGCATCCCTTGTGAAGGCATCCACGTCCGACATACTTGGCAAATTATCAAGGTAGGGAATATTCCGCTCATGAAACAGCACGTGGGACTCGTACACTCTTGGTCTAGCAGGAGGTGGAGGAGCATGCTCCCTCGTCAGCTCAGGTTCAACATTCACTTCCTCCTCCTCATCCCCCTCACCAGGGAAGGGTGTGTCATCTCCAGACTCATCGCCATTGTTGTCATAATCACTATCATCTTCCTGACTCTGCGCATCTGCCAAATCACGAGTAAATACGTCGTCTATGGCCAACTGTGTGAGGTCAGGAACATCAAGTTGCTCGTTTTCACTACACAAAAACTACAAAATTATAAGCTACTCAACACGATAAATACTTTACATATAGCGGATGGACTACCGTGGTCCAACACGCCAGAACTACGCATATTCCAACTAGTAGCGGGGACATAACTTGTAAAATTCATATCCGGACGGTACCCCCTATGAAAAATATGAGTGTTAATACAAATCCAATTCAAACATAAAATAAACATCGCTAAAGCGTAGAAAAATTAAAGTTTACCAATCGTCTTGTGGATTATACAAAGTCGAAAAATTATTTTTTGGCTTCTCATTTGCCGGTGGTGACAAGTTTAAATCAAGGCAAGCTCTTTCATCAAGAATCTGTCCGGCAAAAACTGCTCCAGAATAACCACCCGATGACTGGGGGTTATCCCTACTATGCACACCCTCATTATTAGGAACGTCTTCAACCTTGACGTACATATTCAATAATTTTATTACAATAAATTCCCTGTATTCATCTGGAATCCGCAAAAAATCTCTAAGAGTTTCATCATCTTCGATGTTAAACTCAGAATAATAAGCAAACCCTGCGGAGTCACAGAATACGGAAATCTACCGGTTACTTTAAGGTTCACCGAACGTTTCCTGACACTTATTTTCTTACATAACAACGATACCAGTTTGTCGTACTCCATTGAAAGCGGCAATTTAATATTACACTGTGGATGTGAACTATACCTCACAGAGTGAACTATACCAATTTGTCGTACTCCATTGTAAACCCTTATTTTTGGCCCTTCAGACATTATAAAAAAATGCTTGATAACAAGAAGAGAAGTATGAACGGAAGTTTGAAGGAAAGTTTTGAATGGATTTTCATAAAATCCTAAAGGTTTTAAATAAGGCAAGTCCTAGCTTGGGGTGCAGAATTTTTTTATAAAACGCAGTATAATACCACGATTTATGTATTTGAATTATTGTTATGTCAGTTATCCGAAGAACACTTATTGGTGGGCCCCAAAAGGAAGTAAATCGCAGTATAATGCAACGTTTTATTAAAACGTAGTATTATACTGCGTTTTACATTAAAAAAACAAATTAATAATTAAAACACAGTATTAGTTAGAAATGTAACTTTTTTTAGCTGTAGAAAGGTATTTTGAGTCAAAAAAAACATTATATAGGTTTCGGGCTCGGATAAAGAGTCTGGGCCAAGCCCATTCTCCTAGCTGCCAGGTTTGAAGTCATGCTTGGAAAACATAAGAAAAATGGGTTTGTTAGTTCAAAGATACCTAGAGGTAGGGCTGCTTATCGGGCGGATTGAACAGTTATTTACTCTTAATGGTTTGGCTTATCGGTTATCGGCTTCTAAATGTATTAATCCGCTAGCCACCCGATAAGATATCGGACGGATTGATATCGGTTTAGCTCTTATCGGGCGGTTTATCGGCCTAATTCAATCTATATTGCATATGACGCTCTTTGAGTTCAGAGCAGACTTACTTCCTTAGGACTTCGAAGCTGGAAAGGAAAGACAGTAACTCACTATATCAGTAAGAACAAACTTTTGAAGCATATCTGCAGGAGATAGTAATCTGGAGACTAACCCATATTGGTTGAATCTCATTTGTAAGCTCCCAGTCCCAATATTTCTCCACAATTTTTTTGGTCTTCTTCTTTTTCTATTGCGGAGAATTGGAAATTTCATCAGAAATGGAAGTGGAAGAAGGGTTTTTGATTATTTAATATATATATATATATATATATATATATATATATATATATATATATTCTTAACGGGTTAACGGATTATCCGTTAAGAAAATTGAATAATCCGCCACACACACACACACATATATATATATATATATATATTCTTAACGGGATTATATAGCTACCCCTCCCGTTTCACTAGCCATCCCCAACATTCGTTTACAAATAATTATTACAGACCAGCTGAATAAATTACATAAACAAATAAAAAAAGAAGAAGTTAACTATAGGGAGCCTAAAGCAGGCCCAAGTGTATCCAGAAGATACCGGAGTTTCCATAGCCTCAAATGCCAAGATGGCATAGCAAATTTCATGTCCAGGTGTGTCAGAGTTCCCAAAGGACCTCAAGTATCCCGGGCAGTACTCACACCCAGACTTCATAACCAAAACTAAGTAAGTGCAGTGTGGAAGGGCCAACCCCAGTGCATCAGAGTTCAGAGAGATCTCACAGGGATCCCAAGGTCGTCACACACTGGAGGGGCAGAACCTAGGGACTTAAGAGTGGAGTGAGAGTGCTTGACATAGTTTTGAAAAGGTTTGATAGGAAACACAGTATTGAAAAGGACTCAATTGAGGTAGTTTTATAAAAATAGGAGAGTTGTTTAGCAGTAAGACAATTTTGACAAGAATTGTGTTATCAAACGAACAACAGATCAACCATAGGGCGAACAGAGTCCTAACCACATGATTCATACAAGGGAATTGGGATTTGGGGACACATAATACACATAATGAACATATGACAAACAGAAGTCTTTTGTAATTAAAGAGTAGCTAACAGTGCAAGCAGTAAGGCATGGGTTTCAGAGGTTCTAATTAGAACATAGTTATAGAATCAGAAGTGCTTAGGGGGTTTATGGGATTGGGAGATGACATGGTATAGGACTTCATAGCAACAACGAGGACATAGAAGTACTAGACATGATTGGGCATAGCATCAGAATAACTTAGGGTAACAAATCAGTTTTGCAAAACAGGTGCAAACCAGAAATCAACACATAACCATTCCAACATATACTAATAGAGTAAAGCTAGTACATACTACAAGGAATGGACAAGCTCACATCATGCTGGTCACATATTCGAATTAGGACAGAACTGACAGTGATCCAAACAGGCTAGTTACATATTGAAATGTCAGATAATAGACAGGAACATGCTGGTAACTAGTAAACTAAAACATCAAGAAAACACATAGTGTTTAGGACTTGAATTGAAATCTGAACATCCCAGTTAAGGAGAATACACACAAAGTGAAAAGAAATAGGGTGCAATAATTAGCCTTGGCTTGCAGCCGTCTAATTTAGTAATAGTAGCAAGTAACAAGAAAGAGAGCAGAAAAAGTTTTAAGTGTGTGAGGGAGTTGTGAACTAATGTTTGTGTCTAATGAGAGTAGAAGAAAGCATATATATATAGTAGTTTGAAAGTTAGGTAAATAAGGTAAGAATCAAATTGTTCAATAATTGGAGAACTCGGAATCAATTAAAGTAAAATCAGTCCAAGTCTTCCCTTAATTAAGGGAGTCATTTCAAACGGTAAAGAACAGGTACCAAATAACGAAAGAGTTCAAAAGACCTAAGTACATAATAAGCAACTAGGGGTAGATACATAGAGTTCTAATTAAGGAAATAACAGTAAGAATCGAGCAATAATACAGTCAATCACATAACAAGGTAAGAAAATATTTAAAGGTTGTGAAAACAGGAAAAGTAGCCGGAAATCAGTAAAGAGTATCGTCCCAGGAAATCAGGGATTTAAAGAATCGAAAAATAGTACTAATACTAAGGGAAACATTATAAACTTCCACGAATAACATGTACTGAGTATAGCCAGAAAGAGACAAATTAGAAACCCTAGTAAGACATTATTGGGGTAGAAATCACTAATCGAAATATATTCATGGACTTCGAACACACACATAGCAGAATCGACAAGCAAGAATGTGTCACACCTCCTTTTATCCCGCCCCGAGGGAGGGGGTATATGGGAGTTTTTCCAATTAAAGTGACATTATTCGAAATGGGATTATTTATTTATCTTTCAGAGTCGCCACTTGGGAATAAATTATGGTGTCCCAAGTCACCGGTTTATTTTAAATCCCAAATCGAGGAAATTTTCGACTTTATTTAACTGCGAACCAGAAATTCTAGATAAGGAATTCTATTAACCCGGGAGAAGGTGTTAGGCATTCCCGAGTTCCGTGGTTCTAGCACGGTCGCTTAGCAATTTATACTTGGCTTAAATTGTTTAACTACTCATTTTAAAACCCTCATTTTAAAACCTATGTGCATTTACCTTTTTATCGCTTTTAATCGCTTGATTTATTCATAATTACGGAATTATTTTTAAAACGAGTCACGCGTACATGTACTCTTTTTATTTGGTTTGTCAGGAATCATGTCACACGTACGTATACACAATTAGTAACACATTTATTATTTATAATAGAAATTACAATTATGTCACGCGAACGTATACATAATCGCGATAGATTTATTAAAAGCGTGCCTAAAGCACGTAAAGCAAAAGCATTTGTTACTGGACCCTTTGTATAATTTCTCATACTGTCGTCACATGCATTCCATGTATAAATTCACAACATATAAAGGGAAAGAAGACACATACGTACTATTTTTGCAGGGATCATTATGATTACTTGTACTTATATTAGTAGTACTCTTTCCTTATTAATTGATGTAGTAATGGAACTAGGTATTTTTAATCACATTATGACATTCACGATTCAAACATTTAGGTTCAATTCGAAAAAGGAATCATCGAGGATATGTATAAAAATTTTGGTTCTATTATCAATGTCGACAGTATCCTCATTTCTTGTCAAATAATAGAAACCAAAGACACCAACTAACCAAAGATGGAAAAAATCTTTGTATGAACTAAACACAGTAGTGTAAAATCCAAATAAACACAGAAAACAGTATCAAAATTCTAGCAAACAGAAAGCTGACCTTTAAATGAATAGAAGCTTTGAAATTTGTTTAAATATTGAATTTCTCTGAATACATCGAGGAATAGAAAACCGATATAACTCAAACACTATCCAAATCACCAACTAAACGAAAAACTCGAACCGGTGTCGCAACCTCGAACAGACTCAGCTCGACACGATTTTGAATGGTGATTTCGGGCTGATTTTGCTGAGTTTCGGCTAGGAAACAAAGCTGCTTTTTGCTGGTTTTAGAGCTAATTTTGTGACTTTTTTAAGCTGATTTTCGCTGCATATTGGGCAGATTTTCAGCATACTTTTTTCATGGTATTTTGTGAGAGTAAAGTTTCGGTATTTTTTGGGCTGTTTTAGTGGAGGTTTGGCTTTAGGTGTTCTATGGCTGTCTCGGTGGGGTTTGGAGCAGTATTTTTTGGAGAAGAAAGGATGTTGCCCTTTTTGTGTGTATCTATGCTTCCCCCACCTCATTTTCTTGTGTTCTTCCTTTTTATAAAGAAGAATGAGGGTGGTTATATGGAGATGTGGGTGTGAATGTGTGATCATGGATAGAAGACGTGAGGTGGAACAGTGGGGAAAATGAGGAAATTAATTATCTGATGGGTTTTGGAAAGAGGGGATCATGGGGTGATTGAGGAAATAGATTAGATTAAATTTGCCACACTATCCTAAAAATAAAGCAACGAAACTGTACAAGAATCCTAGATGGATTGAATATTTATTTTTATTTTTGAAAGTTACATTTTGTTCTCTAAACTCTAAATGCCACGTGAATTCTTGTTGCTTGCTCTTTTTTTTCTTTTAATAATAAAAATAAAAAAAAATTAAATGGAACTATTAAGAAAAAATATTAATGGAACTATATATATATATCCTTTTAATATTACTAAAAAAAATACCTAATTTATTAAAATTATAGTGAAAAGAAATCATATATTTATTTGTAAATTTTCTTTTCTTATTCATATAGAAATAAAACACGTATTCTAAGAATGTTAATAATTTTGTATTTTTTTTTAATTTTCTTAAAATAAACCTATTAAGAGTAAGATAACATTTAAAATATTAGATTAGACCTAAAAGAAAATATTTTACACTAAAATAATATAGGATTAGGGGTGTGGTCAAAAATTAGGTGTTCACAGCATGCCCCTCTTTGCTTGGAAACATGAAGAGTTTTCAGGCAAAGAAGTGAACAAGGTGACTAAATTTTTTGGTCTCACTATTATTTAAAAGGGAAAACAAGATAAAGAAAAAGGTGCGACCGAGCCTTGGTTTTTAGGCAGCCTACATATCCCGGTTTTGTAAGGGAATCAGGTCACGTGTAGTTCAAGTAGAAAAAGAGTGATGGAGAATGCTTAGATGGAGAGTCGAGTGAAGTTTCCGTCGAGGTTCCGATTCCGGTTCCTACTATTACATCAAAATGAAAAGAAAATTACATACTCTTGAAATCTAAGAGTTACAAAATTCCTATCTAAATGCCATCTGGAGTCTTGTCTTGATTTTGACTTGCTTCTCCGAGTGACTTTGGATTGAAACTTGAATGCTCTCGATGCAACAGACTATGAACTATTCTCCCAGGCTTGATTCTTGATCCGATGATGGGAAGAAAATCTTGACCATATGTCTCTGCATGCATTACGCCAAAGCTGGTTGCGCCTGGTATTGAGATCAAACGTTCCACTTTCTCTGGAAAGAACTGAAATCTTATTTTTGGCACATCAAATCCGTGCTTTGCAGAAAAACCTACAAGCCAACACAAACAAACAAAACGAACAAAAATTTTCTACCCCAGTTTGCACTAGAAAATTTTTGTGAGTTATTGAAAACACATGAAACTATCTTTGCTATTGCAGAATAAAGAATTAAAAAAAACATGCATTTTTAAATAATAGGGGATAGCGTACCCTGTGTTAACAAGAAGGAAGGAAACCAGGGGATGTAGTACCCTGTGTTGACGATAAGATAAGGCTCGTGGCACTCTGAGATTCTACTAGGGGATGTCGTACCCTATGTAAGTAGAAAGTATGCGACCAAGGGAGTGTAGTACCATGTGTCGGCAATAAGATGAGGCTCGTGGCACTCTGAGATGCTACTAGGGAATGACGTACCCTATGTTTGCAACAAGAAGTGCAACCAGGGGAATGTAGTACCCTGTGTTGGCAATAAATGAGGCTCGTGGCACTCTGGGATGCTACTAGGGAATGTTGTACCTATGTAGAAAAAAAAAATGCAACCAGGGATGTAGTACCCTGTGTTGGCAATAAGATGAGGCTCGTGGCACTCTGGATGCTACTAGGGAATGTTGTACCCTATATTTGCAACAAGAAGTGCAACCAGGGGATGTAGTACCCTATGTTTGCAACAAGAAGTAAGGAAACCAGGGATGTAGTACCCTGTGTTGGAAATAAAATGAGGCTCGTGGCACTCTAAAATGCTACTAGGGATGTCGTACCCTATGTAGAAAATAATGCAACCAGGGATGTAGTACCCCTGTGTTGGAAATAAAAATGAGGCTCGTGGCACTCGGAAATGCTACTAGGCAATGTCGTACCCATGTAGACAAATAAAAATGCAACCAGGGATGTAGTACCCTGTGTTGGCAATAAAATGAGGCTCGTGGCTCTCTGAAATGCTACTAGGGGATGTCGTACCCTATGTAGAAAATAATGCAACCAGGGGATGTAGTACCCTGTGTTGGAAATAAGATGAGGCTCGTGGCACTCTGGGATGCTACTAGGGGATGTTGTACCCTATGTAGGAAGAAAGTAAATGCAACCACGGGATGTAGTACCCGTGTTGGCAACAAATGAGGCTTGTGGCACTCCGAAATGCAACTAGGGATGTCGTACCCTATGTTCGCAGAAAATAATGCAACCAGGGATGTAGTACCCTGTGTTGGCAACAAAATGAGGCTTGTGGCACTCTGAAATGCAACTAGGGGATGTCGTACCCTATGTTCGCAGAAAATAATGCAACCAGGGGATGTAGTACCCTGTGTTGGCAACAAAATGAGGCTCGTGGCACTCTGAAATGCAACTAGGGGATGTCGTACCCTATGTTTGCAACAAGAAGTAAGGCAACCAGGGAATGTAGTACCCTGTGTTGGAAATAAGATGAGGCTCGTGGCACTCTGAAATGCAACTAGGGGATGTCGTACCCTATTGTTTGCAACAAGAAGTAAGGCAACCAGGGGATGTAGTACCCTGTGTTGAAAATAAGATGAGGCTCGTGGCACTCGGAAATGCTACTAGGGGATGTCGTACCCTATGTAGAAAATAAGTGCAACCAGGGGATGTAGTACCCTGTGTTGGCAATAGATGAGGCTCGTGGCACTCTGAAACGTTACTAGGGAGATGTCGTACCCTATGTAGAAAATAAAAATGCAACCAGGGGATGTAGTACCCTGTGTTGGCAATAAAATGAGGCTCGTGGCTCCTGAAATGCTACTAGGGGATGCCGTACCCTAATGTAGAAAATAAAAATGAACCAGGGGATGTAAGTACCCTGTGTTGGCAATAAAATGAGGCTCGTGGCTCTCTGAAATGCTACTAGGGGATGTCGTACCCTATGTAGAAAATAAAAATGCAACCAGGGGATGTAGTACCCTGTGTTGGAAATAATGCAACCAGGGGATGTAGTACCCTGTGTTGGAATAAGATGAGGCTCATGGCACTCTAAAATGCTACTAGGGGATGTCGTACCCTGTGTAGAAAAATAAAAATGCAACCAGGGGATGTGGTACCCTGTATTGAAGATAGGGTGTTGATTCCCTATAATGAAACTAAAAATAACATGCTTACATGCATATTGGAAGGAAATCATGGATTTGAGAACTTCACTTGGTGGTGTTGGTCTTTCCACGAACTATTTCATAAAATTGTTCTGTTATTGTTCTAAACAAAGAAAGATTCATTAGTTTTAAAATGGTGGTCGGTTTGTGGCCTTGATTATTTCAGTCCCTTGACTCAGCTCATCTTCTTCAATGACTTCAACTTCGACTAGTTATTTCCTGAATACCAACTGCATTTCTGATTCTGGAGAACCTTTAGCTTTTCCAAACTTTGCCATGACGGTATTTAACCTTTTTCAACTTTATTTTGCCGTTGTGGGCATTTCACTTTTGACTTCTTTCAAAGTTTTTCATTTCAAAGCATCGGCCAATCATGGACAGTCGGGGTCGACTTGATGCATTTGTCGAGGCTGGACGCCTTTTGAATATATCAGCTCGCTTCAAACGAGAACCTTGTAAATCGGTCTTGCCATCTTTTCTTTGCCTTATTTTTTGGAACAAAGTTAGACCGAAAGGGAAAAAAAAAAAACAATACAATAGAGAATGAGTTTAGAACAAGAGGTGTCCCTTTCAGGGAACAGAAATACGGACTTATACGGGAGTACATGCAGACTTCAATAAACATGACATGCCTTTTGGACTGGATACCTGATCTGTATAAACCGTCCGATTCTCAAAAACTCATCACAAATTTTGACTTGAAACCGCGAAACCTTGCTCATGATTGTGTTAATGACATGGTTGTGTGAATCCTCTTTTCGATCAACAGTGCCCTTTGTGGGTTTTCACTAGCTGATCTCTCTCATTTCTCTTCTCGCCATCATCTTATAGTGCCCTTTGCGAGTTTTCACTAATAAGACTCTCTCATTTTTATTTCTCTTATTTGGTTGCATCTGATCCAAGTAATCGTATCCTCCAATTCTTGAACATTCTCGTCGATTGATCGGAAGGACTTAAAAGGATTTGGGTAAAAAGAATATGGATTGAATTACAACTTTGGAACCTTTTAGGCAAAATTATTGCCGAAACATCATAATATCTGCCCCAGTTTCAATTTTTGGGGAATTTGGATTTTTATTTTAGTGTGACTGAACCTCAGAGAGAGGCTGCCTACGTATCCTTTCGGAATCAAGTCGAACGTAGTTCAGGAACGCTGTTTTTGATTTTTTTTTATTTATTTTTTTTCTTCATTTTTGTTTTCTTTTGCTCTTTTTTCTCCTTTTTCTCTTTTTTTTTGTTTTTTTTGTTTTTTTTCTTTACTTTTCCTTATCATTTAATAATAACTTCCAGGTTCCAAAGAGAGTAATCAAAGAGAGAGAACCGGCTCAAAGGGTTTGCAAAAGGGTTGATGGTATTTGGGTAGTGAGAAAGAAAGCCTTCGTCATCCCAATCAAAGAATGTTAACACCGAGTAGTGAGTCTAACATAGTACCTTCTGACTGTATCTGATTTGACTGTTGTCTCGGGGACTCCTTTGATGTCTCCCAAATACAACGCTCCATTTGGCAATACTCTTGTTACAATGTATGGACCTTTGCATTTTGGAGCAAATTTTTCCTTAGCTTCTTCATGGTGCGGGAGAATATATCTTAGGACGAGTTGCCCGACTTCAAATTTCTTGGGCCGTACTTTCTTCTTGTAAGCATGGGCCATTCTTTGTTGTACAACTGTCCATGGTGGCCTCCGGCCAATCACTTTCCATCAATCAAAGACAATGTTTCAATCGGGTCTTGACTCAATTTTCACCTCGATCTCGGCTTCAAGAATGATCCGAAGGGAAGAAATTTAAACTTCTACTGGTATCACGGCTTCAGTGCCATAAACCAATCAAGTAAGGGCGGCTTCATTTGAATTTGATTTAGGCTTACTGTTCCAATTCTCTGTTTATTTTCTTACACTCCTTATCTTCAACACATTCTGCTTCTTGGTTCATTATTTCAAAATCTGACAGCGTTTTAGGATCTAGGCATGAAGTCCGCAAGCATGTCATGTTATTAAAATCTGGATTTATAGAACTGACAAGAGAATAAGAAAGGTGACAAGATTAAGAAATGAGACATTCATGGATGATGAAATATTGATTTCATTTATTTGAATATTTAAAAAAAGAAGATAGAAGGGTTACATCAGAATATAAGACAGTAAAGTAAAAATATTCGGATGACACACTGAAATAACTCGAAAGGCAGAAAAGATAGCAAGACCGGTTACAGAGACTCCCATCTGATAGGGAAAGTTTCTGGGTTAGCGCCCCTTTTTTTTTATTTCTCTTCTGTCGCGGCAATGGCTACTATGGCTTTCAATGCTGGATCAAATTCCCCATAAACAAATCCTCATGAGCAGGCCATGTCCTATTGCTCAAATCTAGTAAGGTAAACCCCACATTTGCCTTCAATTTTTTATTTTTCACCGTCAACTTGCCTTTTCGTGACCTTGGATCAACAACAGTGGTGCTTGTTCCATTTGTTGAGAAGATGTTTTTACTTCCGAGGGATCTTGGATTGTTTGCGTGACTCGCCATTACAACCCAACAAACCGACCACCTTTAATTAGCTTTTATTTCAAAACAACAAGCATGTTAAAATAAACACTCTTTCTCTTTTCTTTTTTTTTTTTCAAAATGATTCGATCGAACCTGATGTGGGTTGCCTACGTATCATGTGGAGACATGAATCAGATCTTGCGTAGTTCGGGGAAATCAGAACTGAAGTACACTAAACTAACTCTCTTTTTTTTCCTTTTTTTATGTGAATTCAGACTATCAGAACTTCTACACTAAGAAAATATTTTTGGGTTTTGAATTTATTTTTATTTTTTGAAAGAACGACTTCCAAAGAAGAAAGAAAATATTTTTGAATTTTTAAATTTGATGTCTCAAAGAAAAACATCTAAAGAAGAAATTAAAAGAAAATAATTATTGAATTTTTTAAAAATTGAGAGCCGGAACCGATGAGGTTTGCCTACGTATCTCACATCCGGTGAGAATCAGACCCGCGTAGTTCGTATATGTTTCAGGAATAGGATGACACTTTTTTGAAAAAATTTAGGCTTATTTTGTAATAATCTTTTTGGGGTAAATACTGAGATTTTTCAAACACCGGATAAAATTTCCCCCCTTCTGGTTTTCCCTCAATTTTTATATTTTTATTTTATTTTATTATTTTTTAGAAGCCGGTCAACATGCACAAGCCGAATCAAACATAATGCACAAGTAGCACATAAGATGCATCAGGATGGTCTTACAATTCTCGGGTACACCTGTCCTAGACGGACCCAACCCCTGTGTTGAGTCCCCAAAGTCAAATGCACATGATGCAAACAAACGTTCCTACTAAGGATCCGGCATGAGGCTATGTTATTCTAGGTTTAAATCCTGGGGGGAGTGTTTTAGACCTGGCTTACCCAAGCGGACAGCTCGAGCCGAGGTGGGGGCAACGTACCGGGAGCACGAAAGTCTACCCGGCCTAGTTACTTGACCCAGCCTCGTTCTAATTGGTATGACTTCTAACAGAAAAGTGGGCCACGCGCACGTGTGCACCATAAATTCAGAAGACTCAGAAGGGAGGTGTAAGAAGACAGTTTAATACAATTCAAATAATATCAAAGCGGTAAATAAGCGGCAATTAGCACATTAGGCCAAAAAACACAGTAATGACATCAAATTAATAAAGCCAAGTATAGATCACATTACAAGCTCGAATTCTTATTATCCCCAGCGGAGTCGCCATAGCTGTCACACCTCATTTTATCCCGCCCCGAGGGAGGGGGTATATGGGAGTTTTTCCAATTAAAGTGACATTATTTGAAATGGGATTATTTATTTATCTTTCAGAGTCGCCACTTGGGAATAAATTATGGTGTACCAAGTCACCGGTTTATTTTAAATCCCAAATCGAGGGAATTTTCGACTTTATTTAAAAGTCTGCGAACCAGAAATTCTAGATAAGGAATTCTATTAACCCGGGAGAAGGTGTTAGGCATTCCCGAGTTGCGTGGTTCTAGCACGGTCGCTTAGCAATTTATACTTGGCTTAAATTGTTTAACTACTCATTTTAAAACCCTCATTTTAAAACCTATGTGCATTTACCTTTTTACCGCTTTTAATCGCTTGATTTATTTATAATTACGGAATTATTTTTAAAACGAGTCACGCGTACGTGTACTCTTTTTATTTGGTGTGTCAGGAATCATGTCACACGTACGTATACACAATTAATAACACATTTATTATTTATAATATAAATTATAATTATGTCACGCGAACGTATACATAATCGCGATAGATTTATTAAAAGCGTGCCTAAAGCACGTAAAGCAAAAACATTTGTTACTGGACCCTTTGTATAATTTCTCATACTATCGTCACATGCATTCCATGTATAAATTCAAAACATATAAAGGGAAAGAAGACACATACATACTATTTTTGCAGGGATCATTATGATTACTTGTACTTATATTAGTAGTACTCTTTCCTTATAATTGATGTAGTAATGGAACTAGGTATTTTTAATCACATTATGACATTCACGATTCAAACATTTAGGTGCAATTTGAAAAAGGAAACATCGAGGATATGTATAAAAAATTTTGGTTCTATTATCAATGTCGACAGTATCCTCATTTCTTGTCAAATAATAGAAACCAAAGATACCAACTAACCAAAGATAGAAAAATACTTTGTATGAACTAAACACAATAGTGTAAAATCTAAATAAACACAGAAAACAGTATCAAAATTCTAGCAAACAGAAAGCTGACCTTTAAATGAATAGAAGCTTTGAAATTTGTTTAAATATTGAATTTCTCTGAATACATCGAGGAATAGAAAACCGATATAACTCAAACACTACCCAAATCACCAACTAAACGGAAAACTCGAACCGGTGTCGCAACCTCGAACAGACTCAGCTCGACACAATTTGGAATGGTGATTTCGGGCTGATTTTGCTGAGTTTCGGCTAGGAAACAAAGCTGCTTTTTGCTGGTTTTAGAGCTAATTTTGTGACTTTTTTAAGCTGATTTTTCGCTGCATATTGGGCAGATTTTCAGCATACTTTTTTCATGGTATTTTGTGAGAGTAAAGTTTCGGTATTTTTTGGGCTGTTTTAGTGGAGGTTTGGCTTTAGGTGTTCTATGGCTGTCTCGGTGGGGTTTGGAGCAGTATTTTTTGGAGAAGAAAGGATGTTGCCCTTTTTGTGTGTATCTATGCTTCCCCCCCTCATTTTCTTGTGTTCTTCCTTTTTATAAAGAAGAATGAGGGTGGTTATATGGAGATGTGGGTGTGAATGTGTGATCATGGATAGAAGACGTGAGTGAAGTGGGGAAAATGAGGAAGTTAATTATCTGATGGGTTTGGAAAGAGGGGATCATGGGGTGATTGAGGGAAGAGATTAGAATAAAATTTGCACACTATCCTAAAATAAAGCAACGAAACTGTACAAGAATCCTAGATGGATTGAATATTTATTTTTATTTTTGAAAGTTACATTTGTTCTCTAACTCTAAATGTCACGTGAATTCTTGTTGCTTGCTCTTTTTTTTTTCTTTTATAAATAAAAAAAATTTAATGGAACTATTAAGAAAAAATATTAATGGAACTATATATATCCTTTGAATATTACTAAAAAAATACCATAATTTATTAAAATTATAGTGAAAAGAAATCATATATTATTTGTAAATTTTCTTTTTCTTATTACATATAGAAATAAAACATGTATTCTAAGAATGTTAATATTTTGTATTTTTTTTTTTAATTTTCTTAAATAAAACCTATTAAGAGTAAGATAACATTTAAAATATTAAGATTAGACCTAAAAGAAATATTTACACTAAAATAATATAGTATTAGGGGTGTGGTCAAAAATTAGGTGTTCACAGAATGAACTCAGGATTATAACATAGTGTTAAAACTGGGGTTTTAACATAACAAATCAGGATTAAAAAGCAATTTTAGCAAAAAGTCGTTCAAACATATGAGAATCAGAGAACAACACTAAAAGGACAAAAAATATGTTTTTGAAGAAAAGTTCCAGAAATCCTAATAGGAAAATAAAGCGACGTTTTGAGAAATCGAAAGGTTTTTTCATAAAACAAACGAAAATAGCTCAGAAAAGCCTCAGATCTGTTACAGATATAAGAGGTACAGGAGAAGAGATTAGGGTTTTCTAGAAAATAATCCACAAATAGGGAGACCGGCTTCGAAACCCATATGTTTAGCCGAGAAATATGAAGATCTTACTCAATCGGGCCATGGTGGTCTGAGAACGGCGAGAACATACCGTGGGTGGTGAGTGAACAGCCACTGGTCCCTTGAGGACCTCAAGACAGCAAGAATCCGGTCATGGGGGAGCCATTAGGGCTAGGGGTGGTGGTGAGCCACCATTATTACCGGCGAGCAAGCAACCGGCGAAGGGGAGCTAGGGTTTAGGCAGAGGGAGTTTGAGAGAGAAGGGAACGAAAGGGCGGCGGAAATGAGAGCTAATGAGAGGGTTTAGGGGGTCGTTTGGGTTAATATGGTAAGTTTAATCGTGGACCGTTGATCAAAATGATCAACGGCCACGATTAAACGGGGCTATTGGGTCGGGGCATGCAGATTGGGCTTAAGGGAGCTTTGGGCTGCTTTTATAAGGGTATTTGGGTTGGTCAATTAGGCTGAAATTGAAATTAAACAAGGCTATTTGTTAAATACCCTAAATAAATTAACTAAAATAATTTGTAAAATAATTACTTATTATAAAAATGATTTTCATGCATAGGAATGTTTTAATAATAGTTATTTAGTAATTTTAAAAATACAATGGACTAATTTATGGTAAAATAATACAAAAATATATGCATGGGTTATAATTGCAAAGTTATTGCAATTATAACCAAAGGTGCCAATTTGGCCATTTATGGAACAATTTGGTCTTAATAAGACCATAAACAATAAATTAAATCAAGAAATGCCTTTCAAATCATTTGTGATGCAATTTTTGTAATCATTTATTGGAAATAAAATACTGGACAAATTAAAAAGTGTGGAAAAAATTATGGAAAAAATACCAATTGGTGTTAATGCATGATTTTGAAGGCATATATGCAACTAATAATATTTCGGGAAAAATTGGGTATCAATAGAAATCAGTTGTGTACGTCGGCCCAAGTCACAGCCGGATACTCTATAGATTTTTCTTTAACTGTTATGAAGCCAACGAGCTTCGAGCATTGAATCCTTGGGTGAAGGCCTGAACGGCCCAATCATCCACGACCGGAGGCAGGTCCATCCGTTCCATTTGAAACTGGGACACGAATTCTCTGAGTATCTCATTATCTCTCTATGTCACTTTGAAAAGGTCTGACTTCTTGGTCTCGACCCTGATGGCCCCGGGTGTGCTTTCAAAAAGGAGTCTGCAAGCATAGAAAGCGAGTCAATAAAATTAAGGGGTAGGTTGTGATACCATATCATAGCTCCCTTTGACAAAGTTTCCCTGAACTTTTCCAGCAGGACGGACTCGATCTCATCATCCTCCAAGTCGTTCTTTTTGATGGCGCACGTGTAAGAGGTCACATGCTTATTTGGGTCATTTGTTCCGTTGTACTAAGGAATGTCGGGCATGCAGAACTTCTTTGGGATTGGCTTTGGAGCTGCGCTCGGAGGAAAAGGTTTTTGAACAAACTTCTTGGAATCCAGGCCCTTCAATATCGGTGGTGCTCCTGGGATTTGGTCAACCCTAGAATTTTAGGTCTCCACCTTTTTGTCATTGGCTTTGATTTTCTTTTCTCCCGATTCTACCCATTTTGTCAGCTCCTCGAGCATCTTTATGATCTCGGGGTTAGTCCCGAGTTCAGCTTCACTTAGCCTCTCCATGAACGGTTCGTTTCTATGGGTGATTTCCCGGAACGGCTCGGGCTCAATCCTGCTGGGGGCGTGGCTTTAGTTCTGCAGCTGGGCTATCGCTGCCTGTTGGGCCTGTAGCATTTCGAAGATCACCCGCAAGTTGATCCCATCACCTTCACCGTCGTGCGTATGTTGGGCAATTGATCAGACTCCCCCGCGGATGGTGTTCTCAGGATCGGTATGAAAATTCACATTGGTGGCCACATGTGAGTTAGCGTCAATCGAGTCTGCAGCTGGAACTCCATTGAGACCGACAGAGGGTACCTTATTACCGGGTGCTATATTGTTATTCTCGCCATGGTGACCGGATTCAATGTCCACATCAGAGGGGTAGATTGGGAGTTCGACATTTTAAACCTTGACCTGAAATTAAAGACACTTCAAAGGACAAGTGTAAAATTGGGTGTGTTATGGAAATTTGCATCAAATTGCCACTATTATCCTTAGCCCCACGGTGGGCGTCAAACTGTTTACCCTCAAAAAAGGATAAAAAATAAATTTATAAGTGGTTTTAAGGATACGCAGATTAATTCAATATAAATAATAAATTGCGCTGGATTAAATAAATAAGATATAATAAGTTCAAACCACGTAAGGAGGATGATTCCAGCCTTAGTGAAGTTTCCACCCTTGACCCGGACTCACAATGGATAGCACTGAAGAATAAGAATCAGTGCTTTCGATAACAGATAAAATAATAGTATATTTCCCTAATATGCGTCCCATAATGTGTCTAATGAATTATCAGACTATAATGACTCGAATGGTTGTTTTGACAATTAGCATCCCGTTCGGCGGCTTAGGGTCTCGAGCAGCTTCATATTATGTATTATGACTAGCGTGTGGTCAAGTTCGGATTTTGGATGATCCGGGATCCATTTGGAAGAAGGATTCTTGTTTTAGAAGCTTAAACAGTAAGAGTTGACAGGAGCTTGACTTTTGTATAGATGACTCCGAAATGGCGTTTGATGATTTCAATAGCTTTGTATGGTGATTTTGGACTTATGCGTGCGTTCGGATTTGGATTTGGAGGGTCGTAGGATGAGTTGATGCATTTTGGCGAAAATTGGAAAGTTGAAGTTTTAGAAGGTTAAGAGATTTGACCGGGAGTTGACTTTGTTGATATGGGACTCGGATTGTGATCCCGAAGTTGGATTAGCTCGTTATGTCATTTGATACTTGCATCCAAAATTTGACGTCATTCCGAATTGATTTGATATGTTTCGGCGCGAGTTGTAGAAGCTGAAAGTTCATAAGTTCATTAAGTTCGATTTGAGGTGCGATTCGTAGTTTTGATGTTTTTTGATGTGATTTGAGGCCTCGAGCAGGTCCGCTAGGAAAGAAATAGAAAGAGATAGACTAGAAACGACATCTGTTATGTCAATGACACCAAAGGTATATTAAATGAATGGGATTGGGATATAGATGGAATATAATGAAATAAAGCCACTTTGAGGTTCCCTCTGAAATGAGGGATGTAAGGGAGCCACTACGAAGAAGTTCCGGGAGTTATGAAGGAAGCTTCAAGCTCAAAACATAATAGGCTTCTACTCTAGGCCCGCTTCGCTTCTTCAAGCTCCACCCCTTCTTTCAAAAATCAAAAAACAGCGCTAACGAGCAAGAAAATGGATGCGTTAAGGCGCAACTTCACGCAGCTGCTACGCCCTTGGTTCTTGCTTTATCTTACTTAGTAAAGCAACCTTTCGCGCTAGGCGCTCACCTTTTTTGTCTAGGTGGAAGCTGGCGGCCAGGGCTTGCTTAACCTAATACAGGGAATAGGGATCTCTGTTGCATCCAAATCTTTCGATCGGGGAAAGCCTCGCTTATTCAAAGGGCTTCTTATTTAGAACCCTTTTTTGCTTAGTTGTAAGTAAGCGTTGGTAGGAGCGGCGAGATGATGATGAGTATATAAATCAATAAAAACCAAAAAATAATAAATGGGAATATAAATTAGATATCTATGGAAAAAATAACGATGTAGAGGGCGACTGGCTTTATGTTTTGGGATTTATTAGTATGTTCGGACGGGGTCCTGAGGGGCTCGGGTGAGTTTCAGATAGGTTTGGGTTATGTTGCGCTCGTTTTTTATGTTTCGATGTCGTTTCTTTAAGCATAAATGGTACCACATTAAGAAAATAAGCTCCAATTTCTGTTTTCATTGAAGCATTAGATCCGTATCGTAATTACGGAGCCATAGCAAAAAGAATTGTCGAATTTTGTCATTGTATGAGAGAGTTATGTTCATTTTGAGTGTCGGAGAAGAGAGCTGGTGCTGGTGCTTCACAGATGCGGACTTGGTCAGCATCTGCGACCCTGCCGGTGCGAAAAACTGTCCGCAATTGCAGAAATTACAGCTGGCAGACCACAGGTGCGGAGTTTTGGGCATTGGAGCGAAATTCCCTGTGTATAAAAGAAATCAGACCGCATTTATTTAGTATTTTGAGCATATCTTGAGTTCTAGAGCTCTGATTGAGGTGATTTCTGCGGAGTTCTTCTCGTCCTTTCATGAGGGTCGGCATCTAACTATAATTCATGTATTTTAATATGACTATTTTTGAATTAATCCATATTTTGATTGGAGAATTGGAGGTTTTATTAAATACTTTTCTAATGAGAATAATTAAGTTTTAAACATCGATTCGGAGTCGAAATTGGATGAAATTAGTATGGTTGGACTCATAATTGAATGGGTGTTAGGATTTTATAAATTTTATCGGGTTTCGAGGTGCGGGCCCGGGGTTGATTTTTTAGTTTTTGATAAAGATTGAAGCTTTATTATCTGGAATTGTCTCCTATGAGTTTTATTTATTATTTGAAGTTATCTTGGCTAGATTTGAGCCGTCCAGAGGTTGTTTCACTCTAGAAGGTCATTTTAGAGTAACGGTCATTTTAGAGTAAGTATCTTGCCTAAACTTTGTGTGGGGGAAACTACTCCTTAGGATTTGAGTCATTTGTGCTAATTGTATCATGTGAAGGCCGTGTACGCGAGGTGACGAGTACGTACTCGGGCTTATTTATGGAAATTTAACAGTTTAGGACTCTTAGGTTCTTATGTTCATTAGATGTAAGTTGTTTTAGCATGTTAAATCCCCCATTTACTAAATTTACCCTTACGTGTCTTATTTGGAATTAATTGATTCATGTTTTACCCTCGTTGTCAATTAAATGCTTATATGCCTTAATTGAAGATATTGCCTCTTTTATTGCCACGCTATCTTTTCCGTAATTGCTTATCCTTAGTTGAAGTTATTATTATCCTTTCCATAATTTCTTATCCTTAATTGAAGTTATTATTATTCTTTCCGTAATTTCTTATCCTTAATTGAAGTCATTATTATCTTTTTCGTAATTTCTTATCCTTTATTGAATTTATTAGTATCTTTTCCGTAATTGCTCAACCTTAATTGAAGTTTTGTTGTCCTTTCATTGTTGACTTATCCTTATTTAGGATCATTGATTCATTCTATCTCCTTTACCGTTGAGTTGTACTTATGTGGAAATCATTGTTGCACGCTATCTCTTACCTTGTTGAGCTATTCTTGTTGAAACCATTATTCTTTGTTGTCTCTTTCATTGTGAGCTTGTTCATCCGTTTCTTTGTGTTCTGAAGTTCTTGAGTTAATTTACTTGCCGTATTTTTGTGTTATTGTTGTTGTCTCTGTTGTACTCAGTATTGTTGAGCTGAGGGCTATGCGTGGTTGTGGTATTGAAACTATTTCGAGGAGATGTTGTGGCATATGGGCACATGTTGTGAAAGTCATTTTATTGTGTTTTTATGTTTTGGCACATGTGGTATTGTTGAGAGGATTTTTGGGGTGTTTGGATGTGAGTTGTCCGTGCTAGTTACTATTGATATTTGCACATGTAGCGTGACAAGGCGGGCTATATATATGGGTTTGCTCATATGGTGAGACAAGGTGGGAATATTTTATGCGCGTGCGACGAGACAAGGCGAGCATTTATTTTATTATTGCGCACATGGCGAGACAAGGTAGCCTATGTCAGGGGATGATTTGGGATGACTTGTGATGGCCTGGGGGCATTGTTATTGTTGTTATTTGTGTAGTTGTGTGCCTATTCTGTGTAAGTTATACCGTGTACATTTCATGGTGATCATTTCTTATGTGTCACTCATTTGTGATTATGAGGTTTGGTACCTCGTGGGAATTCCTGAATAGATATGGTGTGAAAGCGGTTGTTCTTGTTGAGTTGTTACTTATTTTCCTTTATTTTGTTTTATCGGGCTTAGACTGTGTCCAGCTTACTCTACAACATTACTATCTATTTTCTTCTTGTTGCTAATTATTGTTTCTAGTGTTTCTTTGCGAGTATTATTTTGTCTTCCTTACCATGTATTAACATTGTTTCCCCGTTTGTTCACCTTCATACTTGTTCGGGTTGTTTAGTCTAGTAGGTGTCTTGACTGTCCCTAGTCACTACTCTACCGAGGTTAGTCTTGATACTTACTAGGTACCGCTATGGTGTATTCATGCTATGCTTTCTGCACATTTTTGTACAGATTCAGGTATTTCAGAGTTGGTTGATCAATAGCTAGCTGTTCGAGTTTTGCTATGGAGACTCAAGGTAAACCTGTCGTCGCGTTCGCAGGCCTCGGAGTCACCTTTTGATATTGTACCTGTACTATTTATTTCTATTCCGAAATAGTTGTATTTAGGGATTTTCTAGCAAACTCAATAGAACATATGACTTGTACTACTAGTTTTGGGATTGTTGGCTTGTATGGAAACCTCCATATTGAAATTCATAGTTGTTGGTTAAGTTTTGCGGTTAATTCAGTAAGTGTTACTCTTACCTAGTCTTAGATCTATGTTTTCTCACGACATCCTACGGATGGTAATTGGGGTCGTGACAAGTTGGTATCGGTGTTCTAGGTTCATAGGTGCTACGAGTCATAAGAGAGTTTAGTAGAGTCTTGCGGATCGGTATGGAGACGTCTGTACGTATCTTCGAGAGGCTACAGAACTATTAGGATAGTTTCACTTCTTCCATTCCTATCGTGCGAGTTTATTGACCTTGGTGATTGAGCCTTTGTCATTCTATTCTCTCACAGATGGTGAAGACACGAGCTGTAGTTACTGATGACGCTGCCCCAGAGCTGGTGTTGCTAGATGTCGGGGGAGAGGAAGAGGCAGGGGCGAGGAGGAGTACGTGCTATAGCTAGAGCACCTGTCAGAGCAGCAGTTGAGGAGCCTCCAGTAACTCTTATTGGGGACAGGCACTGGAGGCACCTGTTATTGCCCCCTGGACTTCAGGAGACCTTAGCACAGTTCCCGGGCATGTTTGGTACATTGACTCAGGCGGGGTTGATTCCGGTCGTACCAGCTACTTCAAAAATCGGGGGAGGAGCTCAGGCTCCCACCACCCGCACCTTAGAGAAGCGGGCTCACATTGGTTAGGTTCTGGGTGTGGTGCCAGCAGAGCCAGTTGTTCCAATTCAGCCTGTGATTAGGGCAGCAACATTTGAGGAAGAACAACTTAGACTTGCGAGGTTCAATAAGTATTACTCTCCTACCTTCAGTGGTTTGGCTTCAGAGGATGCACATGGTTTCTTAGAGGAGTGCCACCGTATTCTCCGCACTATGGGTATTGTGGAGACGCGTGGGGTTGCTTTTACTATGTTCCAGCTTAAGGGAGCGACATATCAGTGGTGGTGAACATACGAGTTGGGCAGCCCGGCCGAGGCAACTTCACTCACATAGGATCGATTTTTAGAGTTCTTCTTGAGGGGTATGTTCCTCAGACTCTTCGGGATGCTTGGCGCGTGGAGTTTGAGCAGCTGTGCCAGGGCACTATGTTAGTGTCAGAGTATGCCGTTAGATTTAGTGATTTATCCAGACATGCCCCTGCTTTGGTTTCTACAGTTAGAGAGCAAGTCCGCAGGTTCATTGAGGGGCTCAGTTATGATATCTGGTTCAGCATGGCTCGGGAGTTGGAGTCGGAACAACAGGTGGTAGAGATTGCTCGCCGACTAGAGGGCATGCGAGACCAGGAGAGAGAGGACAGGGAGGATAAGAGCCCTCGCAGACCGGGAGGATTTACTAGTCCCTATTTTGGAGGCAGGGTACACCATGGTAGAGGTTTTGTGGGTCAGTCAGTTCAAATTGCACTTTAGGCTTCACGCGGTGCTTCAGATATCCATGGGTCTCAAAGTGCCCGTGCCGAACAGCTTCCACAGCCATGCCAACGGAGAGGTTGCTTTGAGTGTGGAGATACCAGCCACATGGTGAGAGATTGTGCCAGACTCCAGATAGATGTGTCACAACAGGGTATTCAGGCTATGAATACCGCTCCAGTTGTTGATATGCCTACACCGCCATCTTGGGGTGCAAGTCAGGCGAGTAGAGGGCGCCCAAGAGGTGGAGGCTCGACCCGTTGATGTACTTTCTATGATAAGGCTGAAGCTGCTGCACCAGATGATATCGTACAGATATGGTTTCAATTTGTTATAGAGGAGCATCATTTGTATTTTGTTTCGGTTCTGCTTGTCGGGGTGAGTCCTCCTATGTTGCTTCACATATGGGTGAGTTTCGTGATTTTATACTCTGCTTATGTGTTTACCCCTGTTGGGAGATTCTATAGTGGTAGCTCGTGTCTATCATTTTGTTTTATTTATTATTGAGAGCTATGAGACTAGGAATAACTTTCTATTACCCATTACGGTAGGTTTTGATGTGATTTCTGGGTGGTTAGTTACGATTTGTGAATTAGATGCTCTATCGGTGTGGGAGTTTAGCATGTGTTGTGACCTTGCCAGCGGAAATTGAATTAGTGGAAGGTTTCAGTTGGTATGATGTGTAATCTACTTGTGATTCAGAGCTGAGGATGGGATCCTCGCGTTTCCATGAGGTTTGTTATGTTTGGACCGGGTTGCGTGCCGCGATGAAGTTATATTAGGATGATCTCCTTGTGATTTGTTCATATACTTTGATTCTCCCTTATGGAATTAATTCGTAGTATGCTACTGATAGGGGGTTGTGCCTGTCGGGCTTGTTTAATAGTTCTTTCATGTGTTCCCTCGTATATTCAGTCATATTCGTGCCATTCTTATTGGGTTTTAGCTTGCGAGGTGTGTGCCCAAGTGGTGTTGGGTGTGACTTGTTGATTTGAGTGAATAGTCATGGCATCTTCGTGTTTCTTGCATCATTGTCGGTGTTGTGGAGGTTTAGAACAGAGTTCTAGCTGATATGAGGTTAATTGTCGATGCTGGGTTTGAGTATGGACGGTTATTATGATCAGAGATGTTGTTCTGGACACATGTGTAGTGTGTTACGTTGTGTGTTTGTATCTGGTGACTATATACATAGGTAACTGCAGCTGTTTGAGGCTGATACCGTGTGTTGATGTAGGAATCGGATCATTTGGAAATGATCGGATGGTGAGAAATTTAGTTTTAAGGCTTAGGTGGAAGGAAAAATCTTCAATTGAGGTGGTATTGTCGGACTTACGTGATTTGGGGTGACGTGGGGTCACCTGCGGGTGTATGTATGGTAAGTTCACTCAGTGATTGATGACTTCGGAATGATTCTTGGCGCGTTCGAGGATGAACGTTTGTTTAAGAGGGGGAGAATATAACGACCCGACCAGTCGTTTTGAGAATTAGCGTCCCCTTCGATGGCTTAAGGTCTCGAGCAGCTTCGTATTATTTATTATGACTAACGTGTGTGGTCGAGTTTGGATTTTGGATGATTCGGGATCAATTTGGAAGAAGGTTTCTTGTTTTAGAAGCTTAAACGGTAAAATTGACCGGAGTTTGACTTTTGTGTAGACGACTCCGAAATGGCGTTTTGATGATTTTAATAGCTTCGTAATGGTGATTTTGGACTTAGGCGTGCGCCCAGATTTGGATTTGGAGGGCCGTTGGATAACTTGAAGCATTTTGGCGAAAATTGGAAAGTTGAAGTTTTGGAAGGTTAAGAGGTGTGATCGGGAATTGAATTTGTTGATATGGGGCTCGGATTGCGATTCATAGAGTTTGATTAGCTCTGTTATATCATGTGAGATTTTCATGCAAAATATGACGTCATTCCGAATTGATTTGATATGTTTCGGAGCGAGTTGTAGAAGTTGAATATTCATAAGTTCATTTAGTTTGATTTGAGGTGCAATTCATAGTTTTGATGTTGTTTGATGTGATTTGAGGCCTCGAGCAGGTCTTCTTTATGTTTTGAGACTTATTGGTATGTTCGAACGGGGTCCCGAGGGGCTCGGGTGAGTTTCAGATAGGTTTGGGTTGTGTTGCACTAGTTTTTTAATGTTTCGACGTCATTTCTTCAAGCATAAATGGTACCAAATTAAGCAAATGAGCTCCAATTTCTATTTTGATGGACGCATTAGATCCGTATCGTAATTACGGAGCCATGGCAAAAAGAATCGTCCAATTTGGACATCGTATGAGGGAGTTATGCTCATTTTAGTGTCAGAGAAGAGAGCTGGTGCTGGTGCTTCGCAGATGCGGACTAGGTTCGCATCTGCGACCCCGCAGGTGCAAAAAATGGTCCGCAAATGCGGAAATTACAGCTGGCAGAACGGAGGTGCGGAGTTTTGGGCGCAGAAGCGAAATTCCCTGTGTATAGACCGTGTTAATTTAGTATTTTGAGCATATCTTGAGTTCTAGAGCTCCAATTGAGGTGATTTTTGCGGCGTTCTTCTTGTCTTTTCTTGGGGGTTAGTATCTAACTATAATTTTGTGTTTTAATATGACTACTTTTGAATTAATCCATATTTTGATTGGAGAATTTGTTGAGGAGAAAGGAGTAACCTGATTATGAGAAGTGGTGTAGGTTATTTATGTATGATAAGTCAATTAGGGAGTTAATAAGATAGTTAGTTAGTTTGTTATAGTAGTTGTTAGTTACACGTGTAGATATATGTGTAAATGTTAAAGATACAGAGTGAGTGGAATAGAATTCTTCCCACTGTTACATTCATTTCTCTCTCAGATATTTCTTCTTCTTCTCTTCTTCTTCCTCTCATTCTCTTCTCCCTTGAGCTAGGGTTTCCATAGGTGATCAATCACCAACTTCAGCATGGTATCAGAGCTCCGAGCTCAGAATTGAAGCTTAGATATCGATACTCAATCTCTTCTCATCTCCAATTTCTTCTAAATCAAATTTCTGGTTCAGATCTAATACCTCAAATTTCTGTTTTTTCAAATCGAAATTGATCAACAATGGTGGTTGATGACTTGCTGAATGAATGTCAAAATACTACTGTTGAAATACTTCACATGCATCATCAGAGGATGAATTTGAGGAAGGAGTGACCGTAGTAGTCACTCATCATCTGTACTTAGCTCCCGACGACACAAGTGTAATCTCTTTGATCTCATTTCACCTAATCGGCACTGACAATTACTCTCTATGGCATAGATCTATGTGAATTTCATTACTTGGTCGAAACAAACTTGGGATTGTTGATGGCAGGTGGCCTAAGAAGCGGTTTCGTGTGAAGTACTGGTATCAATGGGAGAGGTGCAATGCAATTGTGCTGTCATGGTTGATGAATTCAGTGGCTCCAGCATTAATTAGTGGCATTGCATACGGTACTAGTGCACAGGTAGTGTGGATGGATCTGCAGGAACATTTTGACAAGGTGAATGATACATGTTGCTATAATTTGCAAAAGGAAATTGCCACTCTAAATCAAGGTACTGCATCTATTTCTGTTTACTACTCGAAACTCAAAGATCTTTGGGATGAGACTGAGTTTGTAGTAGCTACTCCTGGCTGTGACTGTGTTAAGACAAAAGAATTTATTGTGCATTTACGAAAGCAGAAGGTGTATCAATTTTTAATGGGCCTAAATGACTCTTATTCTCAAGCTCGTAGTCAAATTCTTATGAGGAAACCATTACCAACAGTTAATCAAGCTTATGCTATGCTTATGAGTGATGAAAGTCAGAGATCTATTGCAGCCATTACTGGAGTATTAGGATCTGCTCCTAATGTAAACACAAATGCCTATGACTCTACTTCTCTTTACAATGCTAAGCTAATTACAATCCAAAGTTTAGAAAAAATTACAATGTCCAATGTAACTTCTGTAAAATGAAAGGCCACAGTAAAGAAAGCTGCTACAAAATCATATGGTAGCCACAAGACTATAAGACTAAAAAGAAAGGGGGAGCTGGAGCATACAATGCTATGATAGAACCTAGTCATGTTGTGCCTTTGCACACAAATCATGTCTCTTAGAATAGGGAAATGACATCTATGCCAATGCAACTTATGCTTATGTATCAAGGCAATCAGTATGGGAGCCAAGTTCCTGAAGGATTACAGGGTCAAGGGATTTCAGGCACTTAGAATCAGGAAGGTACTTCCTCTTCACAATCTCACGGATCAGCAAATACTGCTCCACAAGGTGGTGGTTTTCCCTTTACCAAGGAATAATATGATCAGATAATGCAGATTCTGAACAGTAGTCCAACTCCTCCTACTCAAGCAAATGCAGCAGGTATTGATACTGCTCTTTTAGCTTCCACTAACTCACAAGAACAAGAATGGATAATTGATACAAGTGCAATAAATCATATGGTGCCAGATGTAAAATTACTGACCAATACCTCCCTAATCACATGTTCTAAGTCTAGAAGAGTTCAGCTACCTAATGGAGATGTTACTCAAGTTACTCAGATTGGAGATAGTCATATTTTAGATAGAAGCACTATTAAAGAAGTGCTTTATGTCCCTCAATTCAAATTCAACTTATTGTCAGTCTCCAAGGTGACAAGATATCTAAGATGATTTGCTTCTTTTAATCCTGATTTCTGTATATTTCAGGATCTCTTCAGTGGCAAGGTGAGGGATACTGGTAGGGAAAGAGATGGCCTATACTTTCTGCAGAAACATGGGGCCAAGAAGCTCACTGCAGTTGCTCTAGTTGCAGCTGGAATAAAGTCAAGAACTACTGATATTACTTTGTGGCATAAAAGGCTAGGTCATATCTCTAGTATGGTACTCAGAAGACTGTTTCCTGCTAAACTAACTAGTATTACTGATACTATCAATAAATGCACTGTATGTCCATGTGCTAAAAAAACTAGGCTGCCATTTCCTACTAGCTGTATTAAGAGCACTGATGCATTTGATCTAATTCATGTGGATGTTTGGGGTCCTTAAAAGTATGCAACTTTTGATGGAAATAAGTACTTCTTGACTGTTTTTGAAGACTTTACCAGAATGATTTGGTTGTTTCTTTTGAAGTTAAAATCTGATGTGTGTGTTGTACTTGCTCAGTTTATTGTGTTTGTTCAAACTCTGTTCAACAAAACCTCGAAGGCAGTCAGATCTGATAATGGATCTGAATTTGTTAACTCTGTATGCACCACCTTATTTCAGAAATATGGCATTATCCATCAGAAGACCTGTGTTTATGCCCCTCAGCAGAATGGAGTTGCTGAGAGGAAACACAAACATATCCTGGAGGTGACTAGAGCCTTAAGATTTCAGGCCAATATTCCTATTAAGTACTGGGGTCATTGTGTTCTTGCAACAGTATATATTATTAACAGGATGCCATCTTCTGTACTCAATGGTCAGTCTCCCTTTGAGTTGTTGTATGGCAGAGCACCCAATCTAGATCATTTGAGAGTGCTTGGCTGTCTGTGTTATGCCAAACAGATTCAGAAAACAGACAAAGTTCTTCCTAGGGCTAAACCTACAGTCCTTATGGGGTTTTCTGATACTCAAAAGGGCTACATTTTGTTGGATTTGGATACTCAGTGCTTTCTTATTTACAGAGATGTTTCCTTCAGGGAAGATGTTTTCCGTTTCAAGGACTCCCCTGCAGCTATACTACCTGTGTTCTTGCCCCCTGAGCCTTCTATTGTTGATACTGAGTTCACCTCACCTCCTTCTTCTAGTGATTCTAACCATGCAGCTAGCAGATCAGACATGACTTATCTCTACAGCACCACTCATCATCAGAAGCAGTTCCAGCAACCTTGACTTCTCAGGACCTCGGCTTTTCTGGTTTAAGGAGATCATTTAGAACCAGACAAGCTCATATTTGGATGAACGACTTTGTGTCTTTGCCAGAACACAAGTCTGTGCCTTACTCTATCTCCAACTATGTGTCATATGATGGACTCTCTCCTAAATATCATGCCTATCTAGCTGCCTTTTCCACTATAGTGGAACCTACCTCCTTTGAGGAGGTTGCTAAAGAACCTAGGTGGGTGGATGCTATGTAGGCTGAGATTGCTGCTTTGGAATCTAACCACACTTGGGATGTGGTCTCCTTGCATGATGGCAAAATTCCTATTGGGTGCAAATGGATATACAAGTTCAAGTACAAGGCCTCAGGTGAGGTATAAAGGTTCAAGGCCAGGCTTGTGGCCAAGGGGTATAGTCAGCAAGAGGGCATTGATTATCAGGAAACATTTAGTCCAGTGGTTAAAATGGTTATAGTCAGATCTAGTCTTGCAGTAGCTGCTTCTTAGCATTGGCACATTCATCAGATGGATGTGTACAATGCCTTTTTACGGGGTGACTTGCATGATGAGATATATATGACTCTGCCTCAAGGCTTTCACAGTCAGGGGGAGAGTAGACCAACATGTAGACGCTTGAAATCCTTGTATGGCCTCAAACAGGCACCAAGACAGTGGAATGCTAAGTTATCTGAAGCACTGGTGCACTTAGGCTTCATGCAGAGCCAACATGATCACTCTCTATTTGTAAAAGGAACATGCAACACAGTCATCATCTTGGTCTATGTGGATGATATTCTTCTAACTGGACCTGATGTGACACTAATAAATGAAGTCAAAGCTCAACTACAACTGACTTTTAAAATGAAGGACTTAGGAGAGTTAAAATATTTTCTTGGAATTGAATTTGCCAAGTCACAACAAGGTATTTTGATGCATCAAAGGAAATACACACTAGAGCTCATCTCTGAGCTTGGACTGGGAGCTGCAAAACCTGCAGTTACACCTATTGAAGCTAATGTCAAGCTCACTACTAAGGAATATGATGAACACATTGGTGTTCCTAAAGGCACAACAGATGAAACCTTAACAAACCCCAGCAAGTACCACAGGTTACTAGGAAAGCTACTCTACTTGACAGTCACACGACCAGATATAGCATGTAGTGTTCAAACATTGAGTCAGTTTATGCAAAAGCCAAAGAGGTCTCATATGGAAGCTGCACAAAGAGCGGTCAGCTATGTGAAAGGGCAACCTGGACAAGGCATACCGTTGTCTAGCAGAAGGATTAACACTATTACAGCATACTGTGATGTTGACTGGGCTGCCTGTCCTCTCACAAGGAAATCAGTAACTTGATTCTTTGTTAAGTATGGTGAATCATTAGTATCCTGGAAGTCAAAGAAGCAAACCACTATCTCCAGGAGTTCAGCAGAATCAGAATATAGGAACATTGCATCAATAGTAGCAGAGTTGATTTGGATACTTGGCTTATTCAAGGATATTGGAGTAGCTGTTGAACTCCCTATGAACATACTCACAGACAGCAAAGCAGCAATTCAAATAGCTGCAAATACAGTATTTCATGAACGCACTAAACACATCAAAATTGACTGTAATTTTATAAGGGAGAAGATACAGAATGGGCTAGTGAGGACTGAATATGTAGCAACTAAGGAACAACTAGCAGATATCCTAACAAAGGGCTTAACCAGAGTTCAACATGAGTATTTGTTGTCCAAGCTAGGGGTACTTGATATCTTCATATCACCTGCTTGAGGGGGAGTGTTGAGGAGAAAGGAGTAACCTGATTGTGAGAAGTGGTGTAGGTTATTTATGTATGATAAGTCAATTAGGGAGTTAATGAGATACTTAGTTAGTTTGTTATAGTAGTTGTTAGTTACACGTGTATATATGTGTAAATGTAAAAGATACAGAGTGAGTGGAATAGAATTCTTCCTGCTGTTACATTCATTTCTCTCTCAGATATTTCTTCTTCTTCTCTTATTCTTCCTCTCCTTCTCTTCTCCCTTGAGCTAGGGTTTCCACAGGTGATCAATCACCAAACTTCAGTAGAATTGGGGTTTTTTATTAAAAACTTTTCTAAAGAGAATAATTAGGTTTTGAACATCGATTCGGAGTCGGAATTGGATGAAATTAGTATGGTTGGATTCGTAATTGAATGAGTGTTTGGACTTTGTCATTTTGTCGGGTTTCAAGGTGTGGGCCAGGGGTTGACTTTTTAATTTTTGTTAAAGATTGAAGCTTTATTATCCGAAATAGTTTCCTATGAGTTTTATTTATGATTCGAAGTTATTTTGGCTAGATTTAGAGGTCGTTTCACCCGAGAAGATCAATTTAGAGAAACAGTCTAGCTTCTTTGAGGTAAGTATCTTGTCTAACTTTGTTGGGGGAGGGGAAGGGGGGGGGGGGGGGAGAATACCCCTTAGTATTTGAGTCATTTGTGCTAATTGTATAATCTGAAGGACGTGTACGCGAGGTGACGAGTACGTACTCGGGCTTATTTGTGGAAATTTGACCGTTTAGGACTCTTAGGTTGTTATGTTCATTAGATGTGAAGTTGTTTTAGCATGTTAAATCCCCTATTTTACTAAATTTACCCTTACGTGTCTTATTTGAAATTAATTGATTCATGTTTTACCCTTGTTTCCAATGAAACACTTATGTGACTTAATTGAAGATATTGCCTCTTTTATTGCCATGCTATCTTTTCCGTAATTGCTTATCCTTAATTGAAGTTATTATTATCCTTTCCGTAATTGCTTATCCTTAATTGAAGTTATTAGTATTCTTTCGCAGTTGCTTATACTTAATTGAAGTTATTATTATCTTTTCCGTAATTTCTTGTCCTTTATTGAATTTATTATATGTTTTCCGTAATTGCTCAACCTTAATTGAGTTTTGTTATCCCTTTCATTGTTAATTTATCCTTATTTAGAATCATTGATTAATGCTATATCCCTTACCGTCAAGTTGGACTTATGTAGAACTCATTGATGCACTCTATCTCTCCCTTGTTGAGCTATTCTTGTTGAAACCATTATTCTCCGTTGTCTCTTTCATTATGAGCTCGTTCATCCGTTTCTTTGTGTTCTGAACTTCTTGAGTTGATTTACTTGCCGTATTCTCGTGTTATTGTTATTGTACCCAGTATTGTTGAGCCGAGGGCTAAGCGTGGTTGTGGTATTGAAACTATTTTGAGAAAATATTGTGGCATATGGGCACATGTTGTAGAAGTCATTTTATTGTGTTTTTATGTTTTGGCACACGTGGTTTTGTTGAGAGGATTGTCGGGTGTTTGCACGTGAGTTGTCCGTGCTATTGTTACTATTGATATTTGCACATGCGACGTGACAAGGCGGGCTATATATGTGGGTTTGCTCATATGGCGAGACAAGGTGGGAATATTATTATGACCACTACTAGAAATCCGGTAATTAGCGACCAATAAAACCGACCAGCTTTGGTCGGTTATGGCCAATTACCGACCAAAATGCGACCAAATACGCTTGGACGGTATTTTGGTGGTCGCTTTAGTATACCGACCAAAGTTGGTCGGAAATTACCGACCAACGTTGGTTGGTAAACTAAATTTAAAAAAAAATATTGCAAAAAAAACCAACCAAAGTTGGTCGGTATTTTAATTATGTAATCAAAAGATTCACCGTCTGGGAATCGAACCGGGTTGTGTATTGTGGTAGGATACTATTCTACCACTAGACCATTGGTGCATTTTGTTTTAAGATTGTCTTTTTATTTATTTATACTCTTTATTTGTATTTTCGCACGAAAATAACCGACCAAAGTTGGTCGGTTTTATTAAAAAATAAAATTACCGACCAAAGTTGGTCGGTTTTTTAAAATGACCGGCCGAATTTACCGACCAAAGTTGGTCGTTTTTTCTAATATTAATTTCTATTTATTTTTAATTGCAAAAACCGACCAAAGTTGGTCGGTTTCTTGAAAAATAAATTTCGCGGGACTCAAAAATAGTTTCCCGCATTTTTGTGCCAAAGAAAACCGAACAAAGTTTGTCGGTTTCGTAAAAAAAAAAATTAAAAATTAAAATATTTTGAAAAACCGACCAACTTTGGTCGGTTTTTGGCCGGTTTTTTTACCGACCAAAGTTGGTCGGTTTTTCTTGGTCGCTTTTTGCCGGATTTCTAGTAGTGGACCCCGAAATTCTCGAGGGCGAGCGTCAATGCCCCTGGACTCTGACTCGATGAGACCCTTGTCTCGATTCCGGTCCCTCGTCATCATGTCTCGAGCTCGGTTTATCTTATTGGACACCGGGGTGTACCATGAGCCCAATTTTACCCATATACAATGTCCCCTACCCTTCACAGAAAATGAAGAGATGAATTGTTATATTTATTGAATCCGTCGGGACTGACGGGGCTCGAACCTGCAACTTCTGCCTTGACATGGCTGTGCTCTGACCGGTTCGGTAGGTAAATACAGTATTTCGCTTTTGAACACTATATAAATCATCGTCGCACACAACCAATTACGAGTTGGATGCTCTCATTCACAGTCGGAGATATCTCCTCCTCCTCACTTTACTTTTAATTTTATTTTGGTGTAAATGGCCTTCATAATCCAAATAAGCTGAGTTTTGACAGGTGCTTATTTGATTCAGGGGAGGCTTAATCAAAATCACAAGATGAATATTCAAAAAGGCGTATGCTAGTAACCATTTCCATACATCTAATTTTACATTTGTAGATTTTCTCATTCTATTTGTGCTAAAGATTGTTTCTGTGTCTTATTTAATCATTTTATTTAGAGAATTCTCTGGTAGTAGTATTATTTGAAAAGTGAATATCTTTTAATTTCATCGTAAATAAAGTTATATTTTGCCTTTGGCTTCTTTTATGTTTAACCAAAGATAGCACTTCTCAACTTCCCTTGAATTTGATCCACTAAACTATGTGTTTTTGACATATTCCAATAAGTAGATAAAAGAAAGAATTTACACTAACCAAAGATAGCACTTCTCATTGATTTAAGAATTTTAATTTTGTATTGGGTTCTTAAGGATAATTTTTGTTTTTTCGTAAGAAATGTTTGGTTTTCTGGAAATTTATGTTCTATTTAATTGCTATTAAACTTCAGGAAAGTAAAGATTTTTTTCGGGAGGATGGGAGAGAATAGGAATATGATGAGCAATTAAATGTAATTCGACATTTTTAACCATCTTGGAACTGTGTAATTTTTTTGAATAAAATTTTATATAAGAAATTTGGGATTTTGATTTTGTCTCAATAACAAAATATCTTTTAAATGGGTAAAAATAATATGTTGGAGGTCCACTTGTTGTGCGCCGCATATCTGAGCCAGTCCACTAACAATAAGGGTATAGTTAGGACCAAATTCAAATAAAGGATAACTTTCTTTTATTTCTCTTTGCTTAGGGACAAATTTGAGCCAGTCCACGAACTATAAGGGCATATTTTTGATTAAATTCAATATAGGGCAATTTTATTTTATTTCTCATAGTTGAGGGATGTTTTTGACCTTTTTTCTCAAAAAAACAAATAAGAAATATTGATCTGTTTAAAGCTTAGAACTTTGTATCAACATTAAACAAGCTCCATTCCAATTGACTTAAAATATACATTGTATTACGTATTCCTAGATAGTTGAGTCCGCACAGTCAGATTCCATATCCTTTCTGCAATCAAATATTAATACTTCATTATAATTATCCCCATTCTTTGCCAAATAATGGCATTACATATAGATTTGTTCCACAACCAAGGGCATACGTACCTTGTTGCATGCGGTGTTATGGGACACTGCTTCATCGAATCTTTTGCCATATATATATATATATATATATATATAATAAAAATATTGAGAATAAATATAAAAAATTACACCACTTATCATTATAGTAATTTGCTCATTAGTTCACTTCTTCAAATTGTGATATCGCTTAAAAATATTCTACGTATATTTCTGTCCATACTGAATGATCTGACAACTTTTATTCTCTAGATAAATTTAAAAACAACCTTGGACAATCATACGAATTTTCATGTTTTAAGCAATAATGAAACCGAACAAATCTGAACCATGTAAAGAAACAAGGACAAAACCAAGAAAAGCAATGTGAACGAAATGAAAAACGGAGGCTGTAAGTGCAGGTGCAGAGAGCACAACAGAAGAATAAAAGCATACTATATAATCAAAGAAGTTAAAAAGCAGATTGAGCTTCCATTAACCTGATCCAATGCAAAGTCCATTACTTAAAGTGAAGTTGAAATTCTTAGCACTACTTTGGCTCCTACGTACCCTCCACTAATCCTGCATTGTCTAAAAAGAAAATACCACCAATAATTAATTGTCCCACACGTTTACATAAAGCAATGGGGAGCCCCACAAATCAATGAAAGTAATCCAATGATTAAGATATAAATACCACTAGTCTAAACTTGATAATCTTGTATGTTAAACAATCAACTTTGTAAGATGGGAAACTTGTGTTTGGTTTTTGTTTTGATATCTATGGTTTTGCCTGTTCTTGGCCAAGAAGGACTAAAAACTGGATTTTATTCATCTACGTGCTCAAAAGCCGAGTCCATAGTAAGATCAACCGTTGAAGCAGAGTTTAATAAAGATCCTACAATTGCTGCAGGTTTACTTAGGCTTCATTTCCATGATTGTTTTGTTCAGGTAATTCAGGTTAATTTTCATAGTATACACTTTATCTAATTATTTCTACTTTGCTATTATAAAAAGATAATTACTTTCTAGGGTTGTGATGGTTCTATTTTGATATCGGGAACTTCGGCTGAGAGAAATTCAGTGACTAATTTGGGACTAAGAGGATTTGAGGTGATTGATAATGCAAAAACACAGCTTGAGGCTTCATGCCCTGGTGTTGTTTCCTGTGCTGACATCCTAGCATTAGCAGCTCGTGACGCTGTAGACTTGGTAACTACTTCAACTTTGTTTTGACAAATTATAATGACATATATACTACAATCATTATTGATTAGAACGAGTAATTTTATTGTGAGTCTCACCTGCCAAGTCATACTTGTGTGAGTCTTTTTATTGTTCGTGATGCTATAGACTTGGTAACTACTTCAACTTCGCTTTCACAAATTATTGTGCCATACTACAATCGTTGTAGATTAGAACTACTCTCTCTATTTCATCCTATACATAGCACTTTTTCTTTTTCTATTGTGTTTAAAAGCAAGTGGACGTTTCAATATTAAGATTTTTTTTGAATTATTCCTATTTTTAACATTAATGACAAGCTATGTTCTAGGGATAGCTTTAGTACGTGCAAAAAGTTTTGTTTTTCCTAAACTTCATGTCCAGTCAAAACACTTTTGTACAAAATGAAATGGATGGAGGGAGTAGTGTTAATCAATCATATGCAAAACTATTATTTTCGGTCATTTTTCGTTCGTGCTAGTCATATATCAAAAGAAAAAAATTACTTTTGTATGCATTTTATAGTATGTATTGAAATATAATGTTTGTGATATTTGTTTTATGAATAACGAGATATTAATATTTGATCTTGTTGCATTTTAGAGTGGAGGTCCAAGCTGGGGAGTGCCTACTGGAAGAAGAGATGGTAGGATCTCTTCATCGTCAGAGGCCTTGAACTTACCTTCACCGTTGGATACAATTGATGTCCAAAGGAAAAAGTTTATAGCCAAAGGCCTAGATGATCATGATCTTGTCACCCTTGTTGGTAAATTCTCATTCTTGTTATACTATGAATATATATACATAACTATTTGCTGGCTGACAAAGCTGGACCTTTGGAGCCGAGTAATGACGAAAAAGGGCAGCCCAGTGCACAAGGCATCCCGCGTTCATGCAGAGTCAGAAAAATGGCGACATCGAGGGGTGTAATGCAGACAGCCTAACCTAATTCAAGCATTAGTGGCTGCTTCCACGGCTCAAACCTGTTACCTATAAGATAACTTTACTGTTGCTCCAAGGCTCCCTTTCAATAAAAGCAAGTTAATAAAGTAATTTAAAAAAATATAAATCAATAAAAGGAGGAGCATATTACTATGCAAATACGACGCATAGTCTAAAAAGAAAAATATAAGGGGTATGCGTTCTATGACAAAGAGAATAATAAATTTTCTAGAACTAAACTGTAATTACTTATAATTACCCTTCAGAAATGAATTTAAACTGTCAGCGTATAAAGTTTAACTCTTTCTTGAAATGTACGTAGGTGCACATACAATTGGCCAGACAGAATGCAGATTCTTTAATTATCGACTATACAACTTCACAACAACAGGAAATGCAGATCCAAGCATAAACGTAGCATTCTTGGCACAATTACAGACTCTATGCCCCAAAGGTGGCGATGGTTTGAAGAAGGTAGCTTTAGACAAAGACAGCCAGTTGAATTTTGATGTAAGTTTTTTCAAGAATGTAAGGGATGGAAATGGGATTCTTGAGTCAGACCAGAGGCTGTTGGGTGACCCTTCCACAAGAAGGATTGTGGAAAATTATGCAGGGAATGTAAGGGGATTGTTAGGATTGAGATTCAATTTTAACTTTCCAAAAGCTATGATCAAAATGAGTAGCATTGAGGTTAAGAGTGGCGCTCAAGGGGAGATTAGAAAACTTTGTTCCAAGTTCAATTAAAGAGATATTTAGTCTCTACTAAAAATATGTCCCATGCAATATCCAAAGTAGCTAGCTGGAACGCTAGTGTTTATATATTTTATTGTATAACGGAGATTAGTCTGGTGAATTATTGTATAAAAGCTTCAAGATAATTTCTTCCTCTTTTGTCACAATCCAAATGTCACTAGGTCGTAATGACACCTAACCTGACCCGTAGGTGAATCAAGCAACATAAAACACCACTCAAACTGAAGATAATCATCATATCATCATCATACCATATTATAAGTGGGAAGCCTCAAAGTAGAAATTGAATTACCAAAATATTCATAAAATATTGATCTTTTTACCCCTTTATTCCTTTAGTAAGTCCATAGTAAACTTCCTCTAAGAGAACAACACCCCATCTTCTTTATGCATCACTTCCAGTCCCAAGAAGTACTGCAAAATGCCTAAGTCTTTGATCTTGAAGGTCTGGTTCAGAAACTTCTTCAGAGAGTTGATCTCATTAAGGTCATTCCCTGTGAGTATAACATCATCTACGTACACTACCACAAACACAATTATGTTTCCTTTCTTCTTATGAAATAAGGAATTATCCAGCAAGGAGTGAGTATATTCGTGTGAACACAATGCTTCTGCAAGCTTTTCGTACCATTGTCTGCTTGCCTGCTTCAAGCCATATAAAGATTTGTTCAACTTGCACACTAAACCTAGTCTCTCTATAACTAAACCAGGTGGCACTTCCATGTAGACTTCTTCATGCATGTCTCCATGAAGAAAAGCATTATTCACATCTAATTGGAACATTTGCCAACCCTTCTTAATTGTTGTCCCTACTAGAGCCCTTACAGTGGTCATTTTTACCACTAGTGAGAAGGTCTCTGTATAGTTTATTCTAGCTTGCTGAGTGTACCCTTTGACAACCAACCTGCCCTTGAATCTCTCAATGCTCCCGTCTGCCATATGCTTGATCTTATACACCCACTTACATCCTATAGCTTTCTTTCCATCTGGGAGGGGCACCAAATCCCATGTATGGTTTATGTACAATGCCTGGAATTCTTGAGTCATTACTGCTTGCCAGGCAGGATTAATGACTGCCTTTTCATATGAATAAGGTTCACACTGATGTGAAATATTTTTTACCATCTGCTGACTTTAAGGAATCAATGCATTAAAAGAAAAATGTTGTTTGTTTGGCAAAAGGCAGTATGGATGTAGACTGTGTTTCTTACCATTGGCTAGAAGAACATGGTTGGAGATTTGGGATTGAATACACATAGTCCTTTAAGTAAGTAGGGGTCTTGTGTGGTCTAGCAGATCTGCACTGGTTATGACTCAGGTGTTCTTCTGATTAACTTGATACAGAAGGGTTATTGAGATCAGGAACATGTAGTTGGTCCCGGCTTTGTGGAGTTGACTCAACTGTCAGTCTATCATTTTGATGCATGGCTATTGGTTATTGGTCATGGTTATTTGGATGCCCAAGTGACATTACATCATGGTGAGATTCAGGTGACACTGCACTATAGTGATATGAAGGCTCGTGAGGTATATCAGATTTAGAAGGAAATACTGATACATTAGGGAGCCCCTGTTGTGCAGAGGGACACTTGCCAGGACAGGACACATTGCTAAAATTGAAAGACAGGCAGAAAAGGAACACATTTTCATGAAAAACTACATCTCTTGACACATGTATGTTCCTTGTGACCAAACTTAGGACTTTGTAACCTTTTGAACCAGATGGATAGCCTACAAAAACATGAGGAGTGGCTCTTGGCTCAAACTTATCTTTTGGTGTTTTAGTGTAGTAGTGAATAACAACCAAAACTTCTGAGATGAGAATAGTTAGGCTTTTTCTTGTAGAGTAGTTCATAAGGGCATTTGTTGTTCATGGAGGATGAAGGTAATCTATTTATCAGGTATGTAGAGGTAAGTATACACTCTCCCCAGTACTTTAGGGGCAATTTGGACTGGAAAAGCAATGCTCTAGCTGTTTCAAGGAGGTATTTATGTTTTCTCTCTACCACCACATTTTGTTGGGGTGTATAGGGGCAGGTCTTTTGGTGGACAATCCCTTTAGACTGGAAAAATGAAACAGCCTCAGAACTGGTGAATTCTAATCCATTTTCAGTCCATGTGGACTTGATTGAAGTCCCAAACCGGTTTTCTACCATGGTGAAGAATGCTTTGATCACATACAAAGCATTGCTCTTACTCCCCAGAAGATGTGTCCAGGTAGACCTACTATAGTCATCTACAAGAGTTATGAAGTATCTGTGGCCATCATGAGTATTTACATGGTAAGGACCCCATAGATCAATGTGTAATAGTTCAAAAAATTTGGTTGAGGATGAACTTTTCAATGGAAAGGGCCGTCTTGTCTGGCCATGGGGCATATGGGGCACATGAAGGGTTGTTTTGAGGCAAATTTAACTGGTATGGTTGAGATACCTCTCATCTTTACAAAAGGTGCATGTCCTAATATATTGTGCCACAAGGAGTCAACAGTATCAACACCATTAATAAAGACATTACGCACAAAATGGCCACTTCCTTTATTCAAATTTGAACTATGTACAATAATTTGTGGATCAGAAAGTGCTTTATCTACATGTGTGTGATGTGAAGTGGAAGGGCAAGACACAGAATCAGAAACAATGCTAGAAGTAGACTTTGAGAACTGAAAGTACAAACCATCTATTGCTTTACCAATCTCTAGAGGCCTCTTCACTGAAGGGGCCTACAGAAGGAAACAAGCAAATTTGGTAAATGCAACTATGCAATCAAGGTAAACTGTCAAAGAATGAATAAAGATCAGGTTATATTTGAAACTAGGAACAAAAAGGACTTTTCTTAGAGTGAAATTGGTGCTAAGAGCTTGCCACGACCCCAAATCCCCTGGTCGTGATGAGGCCTATCACAGAACTAGGCCAGCCGAAACAACACGAATAATACAGAAGATCTTTTGTAAATATTGTATTTTTCTAAAACAAGTTAATCCTCAAATCTTTCATATTAATATGTACAACAGAAATACGCGGAATCAAGTATGTAGATACATCAACCTAGCCCGAATCTGGTGTCACTAGTCATCTACCACTAAATACAATTCAACATTGTCTGCTTAATACAGTATAAGCCTGAAATATAAAATAATAAGGATAGGGAGGGGAAGGCAGGGCTGCGAATGCCGTGCAGCTACCTTACTATCTCCAATGAACCTGCCACCGAGCTCAGAAATATCTGGATCTGCACACAAGGTACAGGGAGTGATGTGAGTACGCCAACCCAATAAGCAATAAAAGTAAATAATTACTGAGCAATAAAAAATCACGTAAACCACGTCATAGCACCATAGTGGGTACAGTATGTTTCCAGAACAGGATACAAATCAAAACATCTCGTTAAAAACTCCGATTTCAGTAAAAATCCTCGAAAAATGTCCTTCTAACAGTTCAGTAGAGGTTCAGCGTAGTTCATAGTGAAAGTGATAAAAAATCATAATCGGCCTTTCGGGCAAAATGTAGTTCGTATACAGCCCCTCGGGCAAAATATAAAGCATATACATCTCAAAACAGGAAAAGTGCCAGAGGAAATAACAAAGCAAAATCAGTAATTAAATTCCGAACATCTCGTAGAAACTCTAGTTTCAATGAAAATTGTTCAAAACATTTGTTTAACATTTTCTATAGAGGCTCAGTATAAAGATGAGTGAAATCGGTAATTTAATTCAACATATTCAATATAGACTCACTTTAAGGAGAAGTGAAATTAGTAATTTCATAAAACAAGCCCCTCGGGCAAAGCATCACTCATATATATATATATATAGCCCCTCGGGCAAGCCTCTCAGTCACTCGAGACTCAACTCTTATCAATCAGTGCTCACACTCAGCACTCACGCTCAACAGGTACCTTATAGTAACCGCTGCGGCGTGCAGCCCGATCCATATATCGTTGCGCCGTGCAGCCCGATCCATATATATAGTCGACTGCGCTCACTGGGGGTGTGCAAACTCCGGAGGGGCTCCTACAGCCCAAGCGCTATATCGTTGCAGCGTGCAATCCGATCCAATATATCGCTGCGGCGTGCAGCCGGATCCATAATTATATATAATATCGCTGCGGCGTGCAGCCCGATCTATATATATATATATATATATATATATATATATATATATATATATATATATATATATATATATATATATATATAAATATACATCCTCACCACCAGGCCCTTGGCCT